>NW_005199064.1:0-1846 GCF_000372725.1 Emiliania huxleyi CCMP1516
CAGGCACCCCCCTTTCGGGTGGAAAATTATTGGCCCCCCGGAGGTGTCCCCCCCCTTCGGCCAGAGTCCAGCCCAGGGGCCCCAGTACCGGGGGTAGGGGGTACCCCCCCCCCCCTATTATTCACCACTTCTTCCAAGAATGGGGCCCTCTATTTCCTCGGGGGGGGGGGGGGGGTGACGACGACGCGCATAAAAGAAACAGCGACGTGCGGCGCAAAAAATCAGCCACGACAGGCGGAGAGCTGCCTGGGAGCTGGGTTCCAATTTTTCCGGGGTATGGTATGGTACTCTCGGCGGCCCAAAGGGGGGGGGGGTATGGTCCTGACCGCCCAAGGCTTAGCCCCGAGCGGACGTGGAGAGCTCGATGGAGATACTTCCACCAGGTGTTCTCGTCCTTGGGAGACAGGAGGAAGTTTCCGAGAGACTTCCATATTTCGTCCCAGGGGATGTCGGGGAAGGGTAGGTGTCTCTGGAGGAGGGAGTTCCATTTGCTCTGAGCGTTCGGGGGAGCAGATGCAAATTTGGTGTTTTTCGTAAGGAGATCGGTGAAGAGGCGAGTCATCCTTTTGATGGTTAGCTCCGAGAGGTGGTGGCAGTGTGTGTGGTTTCCCCACGTCCATCCGTGGTCTAGAGGGTAGGTGTCAGCGAGGCGGCCCGCGACAGGCTGGAAGCGTTTGGGGGTGTGCCCCCACTTTGCGACCTTCTCAAGCTCTTGGTGTTTGTCCCATTCGGAGACGTCGTGGGGGGTTCCGTAAGGCCAGCACCAGCCGCTCGCGTCGCTGCGGGTTTCTGATAGTCGGTTGTGGTCGGTGAAGACGCCAATAACTTTGTATCCGAGATCATCGATCAGCTGTGCATAGTCGCCCTTCCGAAAGGGAGGGCGGCTCTGGCGGAGAAAGTCTTTGATGTCGGCTGGGATCGAACCAGAGTAGGTGTGAAGCTTTGTGGCTAGCCGCCTTTGCGCCCTTGGGGCGATGGTAGGGTTTTTCAGGCGGAGTTCGCTCTGTAGCTCGAGTCGGGTGAGGGGCTCGCCTGTGATTTGGTTGAATAGGTCGCCCAGAGCGGTGAATCCGAGCGTCGCCCAGCGAGCTTCGACCTTGCGTCTAGCCCTGGGTTTGACAAGTTCAAAGAGCCAGTTCCTGAATAGAGGAAGTGCTCGGAGCGAGTCGGGCTCCTTTTCTTTGAGGACGTCGACATGTTGTTTTATTCCGAGTCGCCAGAAGGCTTTGAGGGCATCTCTCATAGAGGTCGCGGTTTTGGGGATTCTTCCCAGAAGAGTTTTTTTGTCGTGGTTGGAGAGTGGGGACACGAGGTGGCCTCTCTCGGCCTTGCCCGAGGGGAGGTTCTTCTCTGAGCGCGTCGGCGGTGCGGCGTCGGGGGTGAGCTCGGCGCGCTGCGCGTTGCGCTCCTTGAGGATGGACGGGTTCTGGGGGACGGCGTCCAGCGCCTCGGCGAGGGCCGGGTCCTCCTCCAGGTCCTGCTGGGGGCGCGAGGACATGGGGAGAAAGCGGTCGTCGGAGTCGAAGGGGGCGACCGCGGAGTCCTGTAGACCTGTTGTGCCGGCTGTGCTCTCGTCGTCGAACTCGTCGTCGAACCACTTCCGTCCACCCTTGGGAAAGCATGTTGGCTGCCGATAAGGACCGGCTGGTGGCCGCGCTCAAACAGAACGCGCTCGCGCTGCGACAGAAGGAGCTCGACTACTACGTCGAGCGCTACTCCAACATTGCGACTCAGGCGTCGATCGTCGCCGGCTTTGCGTTTGACTCGCTCGTCGAGCTCGAAATCTCGGACGACATGCGCGCCGCCCTCGCGCCGGGCGGGCGGTGGAAGGCGGAGCTGCGTTGGA
>NW_005199063.1:0-1846 GCF_000372725.1 Emiliania huxleyi CCMP1516
CAAACAAAGGAGACACGAGAGACCGAACGCCAAAGTATTTGGGAAAAGGCGAAACACGGCCCCCCAGGGCATAACTCCGGCACGGGCAAGGTTTCGAAGCGGCCGAGTTTCTCCGCGCAGCAACCGGGACACGAGAAGCAACAGGAAACCGCGGTGCAGGAGCTTGACGACGCAGTGGGCCAGCTGTTGGACGTCTGTCAAGCGTGCAGGGGCAGAGAGAAAAGACCATCACCTTCTTCACGTCGGACAACGGCAACCCTGAGTACGGCGACATGCTCGGCAACCTGCCTCTGCGTGGATACAAGGCGTCCAACTGGGAGGGCGGCGTGCGCGAGCCAGCCATCGTTCGCTGGCCTGGGCGCATCGCTGCGGGGGTGACCTCGTGGGCACTGGCGACGACGTACGACATCTACCCGACCGTGATGCGCCTCGCGGGCGGCTCGATGCCGCCTGGCCGTGTGTACGACGGCAAAGACCTGAGCGCGGTGCTGCTGTCTGGCGCGTCCACGCCGCACGCCTGCCTATTCCATTGGCATGACTCCGAGCTGGGGCAGGGCGGGCGAGGGCTCTCGGCGGTCCGTTGCGGGGACTACAAGGCGCACTTCTACACGCAGAACGATTACGCCACGGAGGCGAACCGGAGCAAGTCGTGGCCCGCAGGGAAGCAGGACCCGCCGCTGCTCTTCCTGCTGACGCAGACCGAGCAGTCGGAGACTGTGCAGGTCGACCCAGCGTCTGAGGAGTACGCCTCGCACATGAAGGTCATCGGCCGCGCGAGGGACGCGCATCTCGCAAGCATTGCGCCTGTCTGCTCTCAAAACAAGGCCAGTGAATGTGGCGGCACAAATTGGTCATACGCCGTTTGCGCCGACCACGACTCCAAGAGCAAGTTTCCCCAATGGCCGCTGTGTACGATTACCCCAGCGGGATGGACGGCCAAGACGTGTGTTTGAGAGGACAGTGCGTAAAACCGCGACTCACCGTAGCCGAGCGCGGCTTGCAGCACTTGGGGGGTGTTTGCCTGTCGTTCGCGCGTGCATGGCATGGTCGTACGGTTTCGTGTCACTCACACACACAGCTGTCAGAGTCACCTTGCTCCTTGGGTCCTTGCACTGTCCACTGTGCACTGAAATCCGTCTTCTCAAATATCAGCCCAGGGCGTGCAGACAAAACCATCTCAGTTAGGCCACACGTGATCACGGCTTGGCTTGGGGCATGCCGTAATGGTTACCGTAACCAGATACTCCCTTAATGTGGGTAAACGAAAGTAGCGTATACGCTACTATGAAAGAAGAAGCCGAAAAAAGACGCCGGAGTCAGTCCGCCCGAGCCAGCCAGCTGCCGGCTCGCACGGCAGCCTCTTCCTCTCGACCAGCCTCAACTTCCGTACAGTCAGCATTTTGTCGCTGCGTGCTCGTGGCCAGCTGTGGCGGCGGTCGAAGTTCGCCCAGGTTCGGTGACGAGCGCCAGACGATAGTAGTGTCTCTGTTCGCCCTGTGCATGTCAGGCCAGGCTGCAGCAGGGCACTACCATCGTGCTGCCCTGTTGCAGCCTGACTTTGCCCACTGTGCACAGTCGCCAGAGCACCACCACCGCCCGGCATCGTGTCACGGCGAGCTCCTTCTGCGCCCGCTCGCGAGGCTCTCGCGCTGGCACACTTTGGCCATCTGCTGCTCGCGTTCGGCGAGCTCATCTCCGCACTCCTGCCACGGTGCCGTCACCACACACCTTCTGGCCGGCCTGAGCCGCGCGGCGTCGCCAGCGGGGGCAACGCGTCGACCTCTCTCTCTGGTGCACCACGGGCCGCAACGGCCTGCTAGCAGCGTTGGATTTGACCTGTCTCACA
>NW_005199062.1:0-1846 GCF_000372725.1 Emiliania huxleyi CCMP1516
CCTGACCTCCCCTCCAGGCGTCTTTTGGAGACAACGACGGCGGCGCGCGCGGCCCCATAGACACCTTCTTTTGCACCAGGGAGTGCGCAACGGCGGCGGCGCTCGAAAAAAGAAGAATCCCCCGCGCGAATAGGGAGCCATGGGAGGACGGCACGCCGCCCCCACACAGGGATGTTAAGGAGTGGAGTGTGGTGCTAGCCGTCGCCCACCCTTGGGCGTCTCCTCCTCCTCTCTCTCTCTTTGGCACGTTGGACTAGAAGCGGAATATCCCCCCCTATCTCCCCGTTTCGCACCGGGTCCCGCACCCGACCCAAGTTTGCAATCCGAGCACGTACTGGATGTGACTTGTAGGGTCCGAGGAGCAGGAGGCGCCGCCGTCGCCCCCCAAGGCGGCGTGACAACACCGGTTCAGTCTTCAAAGGCAAAACATTGCGTGTTGCGGTGGGACAGCACACACACACACATTCACACACACACACACACACACACACACACACACACACTTCACCCCTTCCTTTAGTTGTGCATGTCTGTCTCCGTTGCGCGCCAGAACCGCCGCATTCCCCCTTTAGGTGGCCCCTTCCAAGCTGGCGGTGGCGCGGTGCTCAACGGGCGGAGTACGGTCAACATGTGGGGTCGGTGTTCCCTGCTGTCTTCGGCGGCGGAATTCGCCGGGGCCCGGGGGGGGGGGGGCGGAGCCCCGGCGTCTAGGTAGGGCGCGCAGCCTGTGGCTGTGTGGTACACTGATGTCACTGTGGAGGATAGAGAGACTCAATCAGCGTGGCGAGTGAGGGGTGTCTAAGCTGCGTTTTGTCTCACAAGAAAGAAGTAAGAACCACGTCGACAAAACCGCCGCGCGTCAGACCGACACTAGTCGACCGGATACACCGAGCTCCGAGGCAAAACCAAAAGCCAAAACCTCGGCGGCCAAAACCTCGGCGGGCACGTCGCCCCATGGCGCGCGTACGGTAAAGGGGAAGGACCCTGAGTTGCACAGCCACAGGGGTTGTGCGCTAGGCCCTCCTGCTCGGCTCCAGCGAGTACGGTAGACAAGTGTTGTCATCAACAGAGTAGAAGGATCTGACCTCGGGGCCGATATGACCAAGCGCTGGTTAGCGTGGTTTCACCTCACACCCATGGTCTCACAGTGTGCCGGCAGTCGCCGAGCAGTGTCGCTCACACAAGCCGCAGCACAAGTGACACTGAGGGCCAGTGAGGGCGAGCCCATCGCTGTCACAGCTGCGGCAGCCGCACAGTGGGCTGTGCCAACTGTGCAGAGCGTGTGAGCAGCAGAGGAGCTGCTCTCCAGGCTTCTGTCGCAAAGAGTTGCATGCCACCGAAGGCGCTGTCGAGGTTCGCCGAGCTTGGCGAAATCCGGGGACGCCGTCACCGACGAGCGCGTCGGACTTTTCACTCCGGACAAAGACGGGTACACGCACACGAGCCGCCGTGTCGCCGTCATAGCGGCGAGGCGCGGGACCGTCTGTGGCGAGGTGGGTCGCGTCCCCCGATTTCCTCAACTCACGGTCCTTACCCGTATGACAGGGACCGCGGCCGCGGATCCGGCGGCGGACGGGGCTGGCGCGCAAGCGCCGGCCACCGTCGGGCCGCCGGATGCGCCGCGGACGGCCCTGGAATAGCAGCCATCGCGCGCACATCCGGCGGCGATTTCGTTTTCTAGGAACTACCGGCTCGCCGGCGCCGTCGCCAAAGTGAGCCGGCATCGCCCGCCGCGTAGCGAGGCTGTGGTCGAGGGGCAACGAGAAGTGGTTTTTGATGCCCACGCGGCAGAGCTGGCTCCTGAAATAAATAAATAAATAAAAACGGACACCTCTCTACTGTGAGA
>NW_005199061.1:0-1845 GCF_000372725.1 Emiliania huxleyi CCMP1516
GAGAAGGAAGGGAGGACTAATAAAAGAAAAAAAACGAGAAGGAGGGAGACATAATGGAAGATAAAAAGTACGGCTGCACGACCGGCGGCGGCAACGTGCTTGGGCCAGCTGCACCTGGGTCCGGCGCCCACTGCAGCCTTGTGGAAGCTGCTGCTGCGAGTAGTGCCGCCGCTGGGCCCGGCGCCGCCGCGGCGGCAGCGGGCTTCTTTCCCTTTGCACGCTTTGGGGGCATCTGACGCTCGACCCGACCCGGTCACGGTCGCAGTCAAAGCTGTCACGGGTCAGCGAGTCAACGACATGGTGACGACACGATCGAAGGCGAAGCATGAAGCCCCGCAAGGCGCTGCCGCGCCTCAAGGCGCGCCTCTGCCGCACGCGCTCACATCATGCACCGCGCGCCGCGAGCCGGGACGTGCCGTCCGTTTCAGTCCATCGCGCCATCGCCCGCCGACAACAGTTTGAGCATGATTATCTCCGGTATTGCTCCGTTTCTTTTTTCACGCCCTCACGCGGTGCAGGCGCCCCCGACTGTACTGAGCGCACCCCCCACCGTCCCCTGCCAGGCCCAAGCATGCCGCAGGCTCCGGTGAGGCCGCCTGGGGAGCGCAGGAGGTCCCTTCGCCTCCGCGACCAAGTGCACGATACGCCCGGCGTACACAAGTCCTAAGAACAAGCCCCGGCGGGCGCGGTGGAGCTCCTACACCGACTCCGACGGTGACCACCACTCCTCAGAGGAGTATTAGGGAGCGGGTCCGCTCCAGTCCAGGTCTGCCCTGTGTCTAGGGAGCTGTGGGCGGGGGCTAGGGGCCATTGCAGGCGCGGGGCGGGGATAGTTACTTCTCGAAGTAAGTAGTTACTTCAGGAAGTAACTCCTTCAGATAGACACTTACTCTCGAGGTTCTCGAGGTGGATAGGATTCCTATCCTTTGGCCGCGTTGGGTAGCGATGATTGGTGTAACTCGTCACGGCCAATCATCGTGACTTACAGGCACGGCGTATACCCTGGCCACCATATGCGGGCCGACGTATGCGCCGCGAGCACCTATTGCCCTATAGGCGAGCTCTAACCGGCGGGCTCCAGCGCAGCCACGAGCGAGGCCGAGCCGCAACTCGCGGCCTTCCGGCCTAGATGGAGGCGCGCTCAGCCTCACGCGGCGAGCGCCTCCATCATCTTCGCCTCATACGCAGAGTCCAGAGAGAGAGTGTCGTGAACTTGTTGGTTCTCAAAAATCTCTCTCTCCCCCATAGGCATCCTCGCTCGTCGGCTGCCCCAGCACGCACGCAGAGCACAGGAGCATTTTAGACGTCTGGGGTTCCGCTGCTGCTGTGTGTGCGCTGTGCAGCAAAACCAACGTGACCTCCCCCCGGGGAGGGGAGCCAGCCGCCAATGAAACAATCAGGGAGCCGCCAATAAAACAATGATCAATGTTGGTTGTGTGCATGGCGGCGGGGCCGCGGGGAGCACAGAGAGAGCGGAGAGCGGGTTGGAGACCTCGGGGGGGGGGGGGGGGGCGGTGTGTGTGTGTGCATGGGCCATGGGCCATAGGTCCGTCACCCGTTTGCCGTGATGCTCAGCGGCGGCGCCCACACCGGTGGGTTCACTCGAGACGGTCCGGCGCCAAGCAAAGAGTTGTGTCGGTTACCAGAGCCTGCTGTGTGGCGGTGTGCGGCCGATTGGGGTCGTGCGGGGCTGGTGGGGGTTGGCGGGAGGAGACATCGAAGGAACTTCGGCGACAGAAAACTTTTCGTCCGCTCTATCACTCACTTTCACGCGCCCTCCCTGGGTCACAGCACTTGCGAGAGGGCGCCGCGACGCCCGGCCGCCTGAGATGCAAAAGTTGCACA
>NW_005199060.1:0-1844 GCF_000372725.1 Emiliania huxleyi CCMP1516
GACTGGACGTGCTCGGTGCGAGCCGGATACAGCGACAGGTGCGGATGCGCCCGCAAGTGGAAGTCCTGTTCGTACTCGGGCTGCTGCAGTGACGAGGGGTTCACATGCACGCAACGGAACTTCAACACGGACACGAGCAGCCCATACCCGGGCTTCGCGCAGTGTCGCAAGGCGACGAAGCCAGACGGGAGCAGTCCGTTCCCAAACATCCAGGGCCGGGGAGCTAAGGAGCGCACCCAGCGGGCCGGATGATCGGGATCGGGTTGCGGGCAAGAGAGCCCTAGCTGCTCCAGCCGCCCTACGGTGTGTGAGTACGCCACCCTCGGGGCGGGAGTACGGTGGGGTGCAGAGTCTCCAGAAGCACCGCGTGAGCACTAGGGGGATACGAATACGGCGGAGTACAGCGGGATGCGGCCGAAGAGGAAGTGTCTCGGAAGTGTCTCGGAGGTGTCTATAAATAAATAAACAAAGTGCAGTGGAAAATCCAATCCAAATCGCAAACATAGAATAAATAAAACGGACACACCAAACAAGGGGTGGGAGAAGGACAGGGTCCCCACCTGCGCGAGCAGGATCTTGTAAGGACGATCAGGGACACAGGGGCGTCCAGTATCGAGCTCGGGTGCGGGAGAGAGAGCGTGTTGTGTTGTGGAGGGGCGGACATCGAGCCGAAGGCGTGCTCGAAGAAGCCCCTCAGGTGCCTGTGCGCCGACCACCCCCCGGTGTTTTGACACCATTATTCGGTATATTAACCTCGCGGCCGCCTAGATAGACTGAAAGACTAGACACCGCAGGATACGCGGCTCCGGCGGCAGTTGCGCTCGACCGCTGCAGCAGCTACTGCTGCTGCTGCTGCTGCTGCGCTGCTGCGGCTGCTTCTGCTGCTGCTGCTGCGGCTGCTGCGCCGCGCGCTACCGCAAGATACGAATTCCCACTGCCCCGCCAGCCTGCCCGCCCGCCCGCCCGCCCGCCCATCCTCACGCCCGCCCGCCCGCCCATACCCTTTTCCAGCAGCAACTAACATGCACAGGCGCTCGATTTTCCATCTCGCTGCCTACTCGCTGCCTCGAGGGAGGAGGGGAAGAGGTCAGGCAGCATTCAATTGCGCTTGGCGCGAGGCCCCTCCCCGAAAGGCAAGTCTTAGACCCACGAAACCGAGACCCCTCCCCCCCCGCCCCGATCCCCCCACCCCCTTGCTCCCCTCCCCCCCCTCGGGAGGGCCGAACTGAGGCGCCCGTGGGGACCCCGCAATTCCCTTCCCCCCTCGGAGGGGGCCGGACGGAGGCGTACCCCGTGGGCCCCGCTCTTTCCCTCGCATAGCGGCCACTCTTCGGATCGCTGGTCGAGCGACCCGGGGGGTGCCCCGCGCGCCTGACCCAGGCGCGAAAACGAATCTGCGAGGCGTGGCCGCTCACGCGGCCCGATGGGGAGGAACGGGGCGAGCCCACTCCAACCCACCCGCGCTAGGTCTCGGGTTTGACGCATGGGGTCACTCCCGCGAAACTCGGGAACTAGCCGGGGCAGTCGGAGAAGGGGCAACTCCGTGCACTGACGGTCGGCCGCCAGAAAACACGCCTGCGTGGATCGCGTCACACCAATCCTCGCTACCCAACGCGGCCAAAGGATATCCACCTCGAGAACCTCGAGAGGTTCACGGGGCCGACTACAGTATGAGGGTATCAAGCGAACCAGTTTAGACCATGTTTAGACCCAGTTTAGACCACGGCTGAACACGAACCAGATTAGTCCTGTTTACGATAAACTGGGTCTAAACAGGGCTCGGCCTGGGTGGGGGACCCTATTAGACATACCAGGTTCAGACCCGGTTTAGGGCGCCCCTGGGC
>NW_005199059.1:0-1843 GCF_000372725.1 Emiliania huxleyi CCMP1516
CACCCCCCTGTCAGGCATGCGCCGCAAACTTCTGTGGGAGAAGGGAGGGGAACCGGGCATGCGCCGCGCCCGCGCGTGCCCGCCGGCCCCCTCGGCGCGTGAGCACTGACTCCCAGAGGCCGGTTGGCGGGGGGAAGCGCCTCCCCCCCCCCCGAGCCCGCCCCGTGTCATGTTCGCCGCGGCACGAGACGACCCTGCGGCCCCCACCGGGGGCAGTTGAACTCTGAGGCGGCGCCCCCGCGTCTGGCCACGCGGCGCCAGTGGGCGCCGCGCGCCCAATGCAGCGGCGATGTTTGAGTTTGTTGGACTCTGGAACTGGGTGGATTGGATATGTCTTGGTGCTGGTGGCTCGTGATGAGTATTGTTTGCTGTCTGTCGGTTTCACAAGGGATCACTTTTTTCGCCAGGTATCGCAGGCAAGAGACGCCGTTTGCGCTATATTTTTTACCATTTTTCGCGAACTTCCAGCGCTTCCTTCTCCTAAAGGCGCGCTTGCCCGTCCTCTATCGCCTTGGCGACTGGCCGGCGCCGCCGGCGGCACCCTCAGGCATGCTCTCAAGCTCGCTGTCGAGCATCGCCTTCGGCCTGCCCGAGACGGTGGATGTCTTGGTCGTCGGCGGCGGGCCAGTCGGGCTGACTTTGGCGGGGCAGCTCCTCGCTCAGCGCGGGCGTGTTGCGCTGGTGGAGGCGAACGAGGAGCCTTGCGGCGGCTCGCGGCTGCCAAAGGCGCAGCTCATCTCTGCCCTCACCATGGAGACGTGGTCGCGTTGGGACGCCGCACTGCCTCGGAAGATTCGAGGCTTGTGTTGGCTGCGCCCGGAAACGACTATGGATCTGGTCTCCCCCTTCTCGACTGTCTGTGCTTGTGCGTCTTGGGTCCGGAGTTGTGCGTTTATGTGAGTGTGCGTTTACGTGAGTGTGTGATAAGAAAGAGAGGGGCTCGGATAAGCAAGCCCCACGGAGTACCGCCGTCGGCCTGCAGGCGCTGTCCGAGGGGCTGTCCAAGGAGTCGCACGGGTGGGTGCAGCACAGCAGCAGCCGCTCTACGAGGCGGCTCTGAGGAGCCACGTCGCCTCGGCGCCGCGCGAGTGCGAGCTGACGGCGCATTACGGCTGGAACGTCGTGGACGCCACCGAGACGGACGGCGAGTGGTCGGTCGTGCTCGAGCAAACGGAGCGAGGCGGTCGACACTACGCGGAGGGCGGCCTGGACGGCCTCGCGACGGACGACACAGCCGCGCCAAAGGCTGGTGGCCGCGTGCGCCAAACGGTGCTTGCGCGCGTCCTCGTCGGCTGCGACGGCGGAAGGTCGTCGGTGCGCAGACGCGTGCCGGGCGCCGACCTGTGCGGCCAGGGCGGGCTAGGAGCGTCGCTGACGGTCGTCTTTCGCAGGCCCGCGGAGCGACTGAGATCGGACGTTTAGTTCCCGTCTAGTGGTAGTACTTAGTGTACTCCCGCCTCCTTCTCGGATCACCCCACCCCTCACTGCCTTCAGGCCCGGCATGGAGGCGCTGCTGCGCCGCCAGTTTGCCGGCACGCCACCCGGCGTCGCGTACTGCTTCAAGAAGGAGGGCGGCTGGCCCGCTTCGGTCTGGCAGCTGGACGGAGCGGCCGAGCTCTACTTTGGCTTTGTCTCGTACCCATCGGTGAGCGATGCTCCCGCCTGGCTCTCTGACGGCGCGGGGGCGGCCGACCCGGCCAAAGCCGCTGGAAGCCCTTGAAGGCGGCCTGGTGACTGCCCCCAACCCGTGGGGCCCCAGAACCCCGAAGGCGCGGCGACCAGCTGGGTTTCTGGGACCCCCCAAATCCGCTTGGGGCGCCCGGGCAAAGGGGGAACCCTCCCA
>NW_005199058.1:0-16452 GCF_000372725.1 Emiliania huxleyi CCMP1516
GGAGAGGGAGAGGGAGAGGAGAGAGAGAGCAGAGGGAGAGGAGAGTAAGAGGAAGAGGGAGAAGAGGGAGAGGGAGAGAGAGAGGGAGAGGGAGAGGGAGAGGGAGAGGGAGAGGGAGAGGGAGAATAGAGAGAGTGAGAGGGAGAGGGAGAGGGAGAGGGAGAGGGAGAGGGAGAGGGAGAGGGAGAGCTCGCCCTCCACGCGGCGCACCATTGGGGGCGCTGCGGACTATTAGGCCTCGTCGCACATCGCGCGCATTCTGGATTGTCTTATTTATCTGAGGTTAAAATATCCATTTGAAAATGCTTGCCACATCTCGGGGATGGCGACGCCAATTCAGCCATCCTGAGATGCAGCGCCCTCCGGCCAGCATCTCAGGATGTAATGGCTCAATCAGGGATGTCGTGGACATCTTTGGTTGCCTTGAGCATCCCAAGATGCACGAAGCAATTCAAGATGCATGAAGCAATTCAGGATGCGCGCGCATCCTGAATTGCTTCATGCATCTTGGGATGCTCGAGGCAATCTCAATTAAAATGGAGATCGTATCGGGCAATTTGAGATGCCGGAGCATTTCAAATTGCGGGTTCCCCGCCCCTGACGAATGGCCCCCGCGCGGCGCGCGCCACGCGTCAGCGGTCAGGGGCGGCGCGTGCGGCGACCCCCCCAAAGAGTATCTACACCTAGATGCCAAACGCCATCTAGGATGCGTTTTCCCATCTAAGGACACCGGGTGTCTCCACTATGATTCGGTTCTCCAAGAAGATTTAATCCATCTTTAGATGGTGCCCCGGCCCGCGCCCCCGCGTCTTTTGATAGCGCGTGACATCTCAGTACTCAGATACTGCAGTCGTCTCTTTAGACGCACAAGTGTGCCGAGATGATACCCTCATCTTGGGTTAGTCCATGCATCCCAGGATAGAATGTGGCATCTGAGGATGCGCAATGGCCAATGCATATCTCACAGCCGGCACCAACTTGATTCCCGGATCGGCGTCGTCTCCCCCTCCCCCTATGTGCCGCCACCCCCCTCCAATCCGTAATTCCGTAAAATCGCGCGAAAAGCGCCCTAATCGAGCTGGAGAGCGGCCCAGCCGCATCAAGCACAAGAGCTTCCCCTGGTGCTGCCCAAAGTGCTTCCAAAAGGGGAAGGCGGCACTATCCAAGCACCTCGCTGCGCCTGCGCCGGCCCCGACCAAGAAGCGCAGCCGGCGCTGAGTCTCGCTGACCCCTCCCACCGTGTGGGCCGCCCGTCTGCTGCGCGTGCTGGCGTGCAGACAGCGCGTTGCGGGAGCATTATAGAGAGGCCAGCCTTCGTCTTCTCAGCGTGTCGCGAGTGCTGTGTCTCTGCCTGCCTGGTAGCTGGGTGTGGTGGGGGACTCTCTGGTGGCTTTTGGTTACAAATTTACGGATTTACGGATTTACGGATCCACCCCCCTCCCTCCCCGTCCCGCGGCCCGGCGCCGTGAGAGACGCCGATCTAGGAATCAAGTTGGTGCCGGACGACTGCGCCCAGCGCCCTGCGCCGGAGCGCGCCTCGGCCTCTAGCCCCTCGAGCACGGGCGCGCAGGGACACACACTTTCACTTTGTTTTGATAGGGATCAATGGAATTGATATACGTCTACGACTCCGCCCACTCCAGCTCGGCCGCCGCGCCGGCCGCTCTCGCCAGCGCGTCCGCGTCGCGCAGCCCCATCGTCGCGCACCGCGCGAGCACCCCATTCGCGTGCGCGAGCCCCACGACGGAGACGACGCGCACCGGCCCCTCACCCGCCGGCTCGCCTCCCTCCGAGAGCTCCTCCCGGCCGGGCAGGTCCAGCCGCGCGAAGTCGAGGTCCGCCTCGCTCCCCTCCGCCACTCGCCCGGCGAGGTAGCCTCCCGCCGCGGGCGCGAGCGACCCCGCGTCCACCACCAGCGGCTCCTCGCCGCGGATCCAAACCTCAACCCGCCGGTCCCCGCTCACCGGACGCCTCCCCGCCACGGCACGCACCACCCGCGCCCTCCGCGCTACCGGCAGCAGGAGCACGTCCGCCACGCGCTCGCCTCCGCCCTCCGCCTCCGCCTCCGCCTCCGCCTCCGCCACCCGGCCGGCGTCGGCCGGGCCGGCGGGCGTGTGGACGCGGTTGAGGGCGAAGACGCAGCCGAAGCTCACGTTGATCAGCCTGGGGGGCGCGGGGAGGCGGCCGGGGCAGGCTTGCAGGGCGGTGCAGAGGGCGGTGCAGAGGGCTGGGCCAGATGCGCGTGCGCGAACTGCGTGCGTGCGTGTGGGTGTTGTGAGGAGAGAGAGGGGAGGGGCGCGCCTCGAAGGGTCGTCGGACGCCGCGTTGGGGGCGGGCGTCTCGGCCGGCGCATTCGCAGCGGCGAGCGCGTCGAGGAGAGCGAGCCAGCGCGGCTCAAAGAGGGAGAGGCGCCTGCGAGCAGGTGGGGAGCAGGTGGGGGCTTGCGAGTTGCGAGAGGCCGCGGGGGGGGGCGCAGAGCGGCACGGGTGCGGAGGGCGAGGGAGGCGCCTCTCCTCGCCGAGCCGGAGGGGCCTGAGGGAGGGTCAGGGTCAGGGTCAGGGTCAGGGCTCGGGTCAGGTCGCGGCGGTGGGCGGGTCTCGGAACGAGGAGTTGGGGCAGATGGAGTTTGGGCAGACTGCCGATAGAGGCGAGAGGAAGGGCTCTCCGTCGCTGCCGCATCTCGGCCGCATCTCCGCTGCCTCTCGCCTCTTGAGCGTGAAGAATGGGATCGTGCCGCGCGGGTGCGGAGGCGCGCGGGCGAGGGCGGCGGGGTCGGTCGCAAAGGTGTACGAGCGGCGCAGCAGCCTCCCGCTCCGCAGCCCGCGCGCGAGCTCGAGGCCACGGAGGGTGGAGGCTGAGAGAGCCTCATCACGCCGCAGGAGCAGCACGTCCCACACCCGCGCCTGCTCACAGCGAGACGGGCTGACGAGGCGCTGCTCGCGCCTCGGGCAGAGGCGCCTCCGGCACCCGCACCGCAAGCGCGAGCGCGGCGGCGTCGGCGAGCGCCTCCGCCGCGGTGGCGAGGGCGGCGAGCCAATCGGCGTCTGCGCCCACGCTCGCGGAGGCGGCCACCGGCATGGTGAAGGCGGCGACGGCGCCGAGCAGCACCGTCCACCACGCGCCCGCGAGCAGCGGCAGCAGCTTCGCCGGGTCGTCTCGCAGGCTCCCGACCACCGAGGCGGGCTGCAGCAGCCGGAGCGTGCGCTCGGGGCGGGAGCCGCGGAGGGCGAGGGAGAGGGCGCGGCGGACTCGGCCGGTGTCGGCGAGCGGGCCGGCCGCGCGCAGCGCCGCGGCGGTGTCGCGCGCCTTGACGTCGCCCAGCACCATCGGCACGCCAATGTCTCTCGCGGCCTTGGCGGCCGCGGCGAAGTCGGCGCCGTAGCGCCGCTCGGCGGTGCCAGGCGCGGACAGGAGGAGCCGCTCGAGGCGCTCCGGGTCGAGCTCGAGCACGACGACGTCAGGCCTCGCCGCGGTGATGACGGCCTCGACCTCGGCGGCGGATTGGCAAGGCGTGTGCGCCGTGCCGACCACGAGGAGCTCGCTGCTCGGCGTCGCGGCGAGGCCGACGCAGGGTAGGTTCGTGCTGGAAATAGGCGTGCGAGGCGCGAGGGTGCCTGCGGCGTAGAGCAAGGCGTGCATCGCACTTTCGCACCAACGCAAAGAAGTCGCGCACCAACCTGCACTCAAGTGCTCCAAGTGCACCTGAAATTGCGGTTGATAACTGCACTCCAAGTGCTCCAAGTGCGGAGGCAGCGCGCTCTCTCGGGACGCTCGCGTGGGGCCATAATCACGGACGCGAGGTGGTTGAGGGGTGAAGGGGTCTGTCAACCACTTGGTTGAGGGTTGTGAGGCCTCTGTCAAGAGAAAGAAGAGAAAGGCGAGGAACAGCTTGCTTGGCTCGCTCGGACTGACTGGTCACCAAGACGCGGTATGGGGGTGGACGACAGAAGAGGACGACTCCACCCCCATACAGAAGAGGACGACACACGCGCGAGCGACACACACAGACACACAAACTCACAAGACACTCAGCCAGCTTGGGCTGCCGCCACACATCCCGAGTGGAGCGTACGGCACTACCGCTACTCAGGGCCACGCCCCCCCCCCCCCCCCTGTCGCCCCCGCCAGAGTCAGCACCCACGGTGCCAAGGGCACAAACAACAGCAGAAACAACACAAACAGGCGACAGGGGACGCCACGTGTGAGGCTAGAGCAGACTGCTCCACCCTATAGGCTCCGCCTCTAGCAACGTCTCGCCGGCCGCAAGGCACGGACGAGATCACGTGCGCGTGTGTGTGGGTTCGTGAGTGTGAGGTGTCTTTGGACGCTCTTCTCACAGGCCAGCAACCAGTTGCTAGCCTTACACTCGCATTTCATGATTGACGACAGTGAATATGATGAATCTATAGCACCAGACCTGGCTGGCTGGTGCGCGAGCAGAGAAGAGAGAGCGATGTGAGTTAGGAAATAGGACATGCAAATGGCAATATTGTATATATGTATGTGTGTTCTTTGTTTCTGTGCCAAGTGCATGTGCATGTATGTGTGTTCTTTCTGGGTTCTGAATGCGTTTTGTTGTTTGATTGATCTTTCTGTGTCAACCCAAATTTGGGTTGACAGTTGAGGAAATCGGCCTCAAACCACCGCTCTGACACAAAGTGGTAGACTTGTTTGGTATAGCTAAAAAGCTCTCTCTCCGCTCTGAGCGACGGCGCGAGGAAACAGACCGCAAACGGAAAAATCTTTTGTACGGTCCCGTGTCCAAAAGAAAGAAAGAAAGGCAAGAACCCAAGGGAGGGATGGGAGGATGGTACGCCGCCAACACACAGGGATTTAAGGAGAGGAGTGTGGTGCTAGCCGTGCGCCTAGTGTCGTGCGAGCCGAGGGCGAGTGGTAAAATTCTTTTGAACGGCATACTCGGGGGGGAGGGTGGTGGGCGGCGACCGCCGCATACCGTCCTATGGCGGCGAGTTTCGCTACGCAGGGAGGACAAAGGACGTCGACCTGCAGGCTGCTGCTGTTCGAGTCGTTCGGTGGGTTCGGGAAGGGGGTCGGCGAGATCCTCTGGATTGCAGTCTGGAAGGCGGCGAACGTGCTGCAGAACAAACTGACACGGGCCCAGTACCTCGATGCGGTGACTTGGACCACCAAGAACTGGCCAGCTAGGGCTGCAGAAGCAGCGTATCTCAGTCTCGTTCTTCACACGGCCATCGCAGAGCAGATTGTGAATGAGCTTGCCTGTGGCGGGGGCGGGCGGGTGCACGGAGCTAAGTGCCTCGCCGCCCTCGCAGGAGTCGCTTACAGTTCCGGACGGGCATTAAGAACGCACAGGTTCTTCGCCCAGCCTCAGGTTCTTAGCTAAGTCGGCGGTCCGTCGGGGGCCGAGCCTCAGGTTCTTAACCGGGTGGATGGTTTTTTAAACCGTTTCGGCTTCGATTAAAAATCAATAAATGGGTCTTAAAACAGTTTGGAAGTTTGGAACAGTAAGTTCGCGCATGGCGTGACAAGAGAGTCATTCGCTGCCGTGAGCTGCCCCTGCGGCTGCGGCCGCGGGGGCAGGGGCGCCGGCTGCAGGCGTTGGCCCAGCCTCAGGTTCTTAGGGAGTTCTTAGGGATCCGGCCGAAATATGAGCCTCAGGTTCTTAACGTTAGAGGTTCTTAATGCCCGTCCGGAACTGTAGGCGGCTCCCGTGGTGTACCTGCGTTAGTGCCAGTGCGCGCCAGTCCCGTGCGCGTGCCCAGTTGTCGAGTGCGAGGGAGTTTCGTTGTAAAATTCTTTTGGAGTTGTTTTTTGTTTAAATTTTGACCGCGCAAGACAAAGGGTGGCTAAGGGCTCTGCCCGCAAGGCGCCCGCGTCGCTGACGCGATACCATTGACTAATCCCGGAATCACACCCACACGACCAAATAGCGAAAATCCGAATACCGTGCAAAAACCACGCAAATTGAGCAGAAGAACGTCGTAACAAGTTTGGCAAACGCTAAACATGGGCGATCCAGCGCTTCCTTGTCGATTGGACGGACGAATGATCGCGGAAAAGCGGGACCGCATCGCGACATCGGGGGTTCAGCATATGCTCTGAGGTCACAGTATGGGTTCGGGACTTGTTCACAGCAGTGTGAAGGTAGGGGACGGGAAAAAGAAACTCCGGAGCACCAGTATGGATTTCTTTTTCGGCGGCCAATCCAGGCTGGATTTCTTCTTCGCGGCGAGGTGGGGGATGGAAAAAGAAAAGCCGGGGGCGACGTGCAATTGAGAGTGGGCGCGCGAGCAATCCCACTGAGATTGCACGACGGGCAGTTGATTGATGTGGTCTGCATCCCGGGCACCCCCTTGTTGAGGAGACCGAGCACGTAGCCGCGGTCGACACGCTCGCGCTGGATCGCCGGCGGCGTGTGCTTGTAGTGCAGGCCGCGGAGCTCGAGTCCGGCGGGGATAAGGGCCGGCTAAATTACAAGGTGCTTGGCGAGCTGAAGGGGGACGAGCCTGCTCGGCCTGCCATGCGCGCGCGCGCGGCGCGCCTCGCCCGAGCGCAGCCACCTGCGGACCTGGCCAGCCTGTTCCTGGCTCGTGCCCAGCCTCTCCTTCCGCTGCCGCCGGCCTCGCAGTCCCGCCTGCCATCACGCTGCAGAGCCTGCGTAGACGCCACAGACGCCAATTCTGCAGCCCACAGCCCTGGCAACTGAGGGCGAGGGCCAGCAGTATACGACGACGACGGCATCTCACACCCCGCGCTGGCCAGCGCCATCAGCCCCTCACGGCCCGGCCCAACCTCCCTTCGGGCCTCGCCTCTAGTGCCTCCAATCAAGTCGCACCTCTCTTCTTCAGCGAATGCAGCGGCAGCACCACGTCAGAGGCCGGGCTGACTGGCAGACCTGCATGCCCAGCCATGCCCCCCACTCCCCACCCGCTTGGATCGATCAGCTGACAGCTCCACCAGCTCCCACCACCGCGTGTCGTGTCATGAAGCAGATAGCGATAGACAAAGCGAAAGCATGAACCATCGAAAGGTCTGATCTCCAAAAAGAGCTCCCGCCGGGCTGGCGGCTGCGCGCGCCCGCGCCCCGCCCCTTTTGCGCAGCAACCCTTAAATTTCATGGCCCTCAAAAATCGGGTCGGAGCCTACGGCGCAGAGGGGCCCCCGGAGGGATGCTCAACCGCGCTTGGAGCACTTGGAGTGCAGACATTAACCGCACATCCAGGGCCAGGGAGCTAAGAAGCGCACCCAGCGGGCCGGATGATTGGCATCGGGTTGCGGGCAAGAGAACCCTAGCCCCGGAGTGCGCGTTCGCAGGGAAAGGGCCGTAAAGTAAACACGGGTCTCCGAGGGTTAGTCCGCGCTCCAGGTTTCCCCTAGCAGCGGAGCGCCCCCTCTACTCGGAGCTAATAAACACCAGACACGCACACGACGTACATCCTCACTCGACGTCACCCCTCGGGGCTTCTCCGTTCGGCCTCCCCCCCTCGGTCCGGAGGAGCCCTCCTATCCTCTCGGTCCTCCCTCCACTCGCTTTCCGCTGGTTGGGTTGGGCAACGGATGCGGGGCCCGGCTCCCCCTCCTAGCCTTTTTCGGCCGCGGCCCCGCCGCCGTCTCGCCCGCTCTGCCTGCTCCTGTTGACTCCGCCTCCGGCGATCCCGTGCCCGACTCCTCGGGCGGGCGAGGGCGGCGGCATTGGATCGCCACGCCGCCCCTCCCCGGGAGGTGGGGCCTGCTTCTCTTCGGTCGAGGAATCGCGCCCGCCCCCGCGGTCTCTCTATCGTCCTCGGCTCGTCCGTGCGTCCCGACTCCACTCGCAGAGGCCGCGTCAGCTCATCTCTCGCCTCCTCCGACGACTGACCCCTCGCAAAAAAAGCGCTTTTGGACGGCGAACTTCGACAAGGAGCGACCAGCGAAGGAGGCCCAGCGGCCATGGACTCGTCCCCGGACTCCACGCCGACCACGGCGTCGGCCATGGAGTCGGCCTCGCTCTCCAGCGGCAAGGAGCCGGCCGCGCGCGGCCGGCACTTCTTTCTGGCCACCGGCGACCCGTCCGACGGCCTTTACTCGGCGGTTTGGATCCTCGTCACGATCGCGTTCTGCGGGCTGTCCGCGGGCTTGGGCGGCGCGACCAACGGGTGGGAGCTGGGTCTGTACGCGCCGCTGTTCTCGCATGCCGTCCAGTGGCTTGTCTGCACTCTGCACGCGTTTCCGTACCAGACCGAGGTGATGGAGTGACTAGGTGATGGAGCCGTAACCATCATGGAGTGACACGTAC
The DNA here is from genome assembly GCF_000372725.1 of Emiliania huxleyi CCMP1516. Classification (NCBI taxonomy): domain Eukaryota; phylum Haptophyta; order Isochrysidales; family Noelaerhabdaceae; genus Emiliania; species Emiliania huxleyi. The sequence continues at coordinate 8,255 of NW_005199058.1, forward strand.
GACTCGACACGTAGGTGTACTACGACTTGACGGGCTCCATCACGTATGCGCTCCTCGCCGTGGGCACCCTCAGCATCACGGCTGGGCGCACGCGGAGCGTGCACGCGAGGCAGCTGCTCGCGACAGCCTTTGTGCTCGTCTGGTGCACCAGGCTCGGCTCCTTCCTCTTCCAGCGTATCCGCCGCGACAGCAAAGATGGCCGCTTCGACTCGCTCAAGCCGTACTTCGTCGCCTTCTTCGGGACGTGGAACATCCAGGGTGCGTGGTGCTTCCTGACCGGGCTCGCCGTGTGGGCGGCCAACGCCCGCGACCCGGCGGAGCAGCCTGCGTTTGGCTGGCTCGACGGCGTCGGCGTCTGCGTCTGGTGCGTCGGCTTCGGGATCGAGGTGGTCGCCGACCGCCAAAAGGCGGCGTGGCGCGCGCTGCCGTCGTCCAAGGGGCGGTACATCGACGTCGGCCTGTGGCGCTACTCGCGCCACCCAAACTACTTTGGGGAGTGGCTGCTCTGGACGGGGCAGTTTGTGCTGTGTGCGAGCGCATTCGGCAGCGGCGACGCGACGGGCGCGTTCGTCGGCGCGGGCTTCCTGAGCGCCGCTTCGCCCGTCTTCGTCTACCTGCTGCTCAACTACGTCTCGGGCGTCCCGCTGCTCGAGAAGCGGAGCGACGAGCGGTGGGGCGGCGAGCAGGTGTACCTCGCGTACAAGCGGGAGACGTATGTCTTCTTCCTGCTGCCCACGCGGCGGACCGAGGCGAGCCGCCCGCTCCTCTGAGGGGGGTTGGCGTAGGTGGGTGACGCGGCTGGCGTGCAGGTGTATGGCGGCGTACAGGTGAGGCAGCGGCGGAGGTGTAGTCTGCACAGCGCACGGTGGTGGTCGTGAGGAGGAGTGCCTGAGCTGGTGGACCGTGTACGTGTACGATGTGCGGCCTTCGTTGTTTTTTCTTCAGCGTTTCGCCCGTTGGGCCCAAACCTGCATACCTGGCGAGTCCGACTTGGAGCACTTGAGTCTTGTAGACAGACCACGCCTCACTTTTTAGCTTTATTTCACATCGCGCACTGCACTGCTGAAGCCGCCACAGGCAAGCTTGTGCTGTGAATCCCGCGGAAAAGAATTTGCCTGCCATGAAGCACTCGACGAGCCTGTCAAGCCTTCCTCCGGACCTCCTCTCCTGCATCCTCGGCAACCTCGGACTCTGTGACCTGTACGCATGCGCCAAACTCTCACGCGCTCTGCGGCATTCGGCCAACGTCCGGCGAGACGCGTTGAGGCTGCTTGAGCCGTTTTCGTCCTTCGGCACACGCGGCAGTGGTCGGAGTCACCTGCACCACGCGAGCGCCCTGGCGCTTGCCGACGGCGATGGCTCCCTCCTCATCGGCGAGAAGGACCGCTTGCGGGTCGTCTGCCCCGACGGCGCGACCTTGGGCCTTTGGCAGGCGAGGAACGAGGGCGTGGAGTGGCTCTTTGCCACTCCGGAACGGCCCGTGTTGATGGCTCCCGGCGTGCTGATGCCAAACCCACGCGGCTCCACCGGCCCGTGCGGACTGGCCCTCCTGGCTTCCGGCGGCTCAGGCGGAGGCATGCCCTCGCGCTGGCCCGCCGGGCCGGAGCAGCACCTGTTTGTGAGCGACGCGGGCGCGGATCGAGTCTATAAGCTCCGACGCTGCGTGAGTGCTGCCGACGCCACCGTCGCTTGGGCGCTCGTGGGCAGTGTCGGCGGCTTTGGGGACCGACGGGACGCCTCTCGGGGCCTTCCCTGAAGCTTCGCAGAACCTTGCCTCTAGGCGGCTTCGGCACCGGCGAGGGGCGCCTCATGAGCCCGGGTGCGCTGGCGCTCGGCGAGGGTGACTCCACACTGCTCTACGTCGCAGAGGGCCACGCGGTGTCCGCCTTCGACGCCGGCACGCTCGCCTTCCGGTTCCGCTTCGGCCGCGACGCGGGCACCACGCCGCGCGGCGGCGCCGCTGCCGGCCATCTCAAGTCGCCCGACGGGCTGGTCGAGCACGGCGGAGAGGTGTATGTCGCGGACATGCTCAACCACCGCGTCCAGGTCTTCTCCGCCTCGGACGGACTCTTCCGCCGCTCCTTCGGGCGGCGGGGCAGCCGGCCGGGAGAGTACCGCCGGCCTTCCGCCGTCGCCGTCTGCAGGGGCCGCCTCCTCGTCGCCGAGTTCACGGGCAAGCGGGTGCAGGCCGTCTCGCCCGCCGACGGCACCCCGCTGCAGCTCCTCTGCCTGCATGCAGGGCCCGCGAGCGCGGCGATCCGGCTCGGCCCCTTCCTCGTCGACGAAAAGCGAGGGCGAGTCGTGGCGCCCGCGGCGGCGCCCGCCGCGCCGCTGCAGGTGTTCCACTTCGTGCCCCCCGTCGTGCGTGGTCCTCGGTGATGATGATGTGATCTTCGAAAAGAAGCACAAAATTGGGAGACGGACAGCGTCCCACGCATGTTTCCTTTTATCGCGACGGAGCTTCGGTCAGGGGACCACCGACCACCTCTCGAGGGGACCACACAGCAGGGCGGGGGACACATGTCCCTAAAAATCCCATCTCGTCTCAGAGTTTGTGACCGTTTTTATTTATTTATCGGTCAATTCGAGATAAAATTCTTGTATGTCAGTGCCCCAGTGCGCGCCAGTCCCGTGCCCAGTGTCGTGCGAGGGAGTTAATTTGTAAAATTCTTTTCGTGCTTACACCGGAGTCGCTTAGGCGGCTCCGGTGGTTTGCCTGTGATAGTGCTACCTAGGTAGGAGCACGCGCCAGTCCGCACCTGTGTCGAGCCTGAAAGAAAGAAAACAGACAAGCCAAGGGAGGGATGGGAGGACGGTGTCGAGCCGAATAAATAAATAAAACGCTAAACGGACATCCCAAGCTACCGACTATGGAGGACCCGTCGCCAGACGACGCAGGGCAGAAGACGGTGAGGCGCAGCAGACGCGCAGGGCGAGACGAGGGAGGGAGCAGGACTTTGCGGAGATCAGCAGGAGGATGTACGAAGAGATTAGGAGCAGCAGGGACCCGAGGGACCATGTGGAAGACGGCTAGTGCTAGCCCCCCATCGGGAGGACGACCCCGGCTAGTCGCCGACCACACCCACAAAGAAACTTACAAAGAACCCTGCACAAAGATCGCAAGGGCGGGGGCCTGTTCCTTTTTACCCATCTCACAGTCTAGAGAGGTGTCCGTTTTTATTTATTTATCCCAAGCTAGGGCTGGGTCGAGGACAGACACGTCCCCCCAACCTTTGCAGGATTTTGCAAAAGCGAGGGGGGAGGGCGCATCGCCGCGCGGAGAGGGCTGGGCACAGGGCACAGGGGATCTCTCTCGCATAGGATACACACTCGGCGGCACGAGGGCAGGGCTGGGCGTCCTATTTGTGCTCCCCCCTGGATGGACCCCTGGCTCGTTGGCACTATCCATATAAAAATAGAAAACCTCCAGAAAGAAAGAAAGAAAACAGACAACCCAAGGGAGGGATGGGAGGACGGCACGCCGCCACCACACAGGGATTTTAAGGAGAGGTGTGTGGTGCGAAAAATGGTGATAGCCATGTTAAATTCTTTTCGCTGGTAAAATTCTTTTTCTAGCGGCGCCCGCATGCTGAGTACAGCTCCAGGAGGCCTCGCCGGAATCCCGCTGCGAAGTGTGCTGCGCGGTGCGTGCTGCCGCCCGAGGTACTTGAACCGTCCGGCATGTCGTGGCGCGACGACGATCCGATCGGCTTCGCGTACATCCTCTGCCTTGGCGTCACCGTCGGCCTTCAGCTCGCATGCTTCGCCGTCGCGGCGGCGCTTCAGTTCGACAAGATCACGGATCTGGCGGGCAGCCTGAACTTTGTCGTGCTGGCCGTGCTGACGCTGCTCCTTGCGGAGGACATTGGCGCGCGCCAGATTGTTGTGAGCTGCCTCGTGGCCGTCTCGCGGACAGAGCTCGCCGCCTTCCTGCTCTACCGCGTGCTTCAGCGCGGCAAGGACGCCAGGTTCGACACCGTGAGGGAGCGGCCGCTCGTCTTCCTGATCTTCTGGGTCTGGCAAATGCTCTGGGTGTTCGTCGTTTCATCTTCGGTCATCTTCATCAATTCAGCGGGCCACCTCGCCTCGCCCACCCTTTCGGCGGCGGATTACGTCGGTTGGGCTCTCTTTGGCTTGGGCTTTGCGGTTCAGGTCGTCGCAGACGTGCAAAAGTATCTCTTCCGGGCAGACCAGGCCAACCGCCGTCGTGTGTGCGACCGCGGGCTGTGGCGCTTCTCCCGCCACCCCAACTTCTGCGGCGAGGTGCTGCTGTGGATAGGCGTCTACGTGGCAGGGGCGCCGGTCTTTCGTGCCGCTCCCGCCGGCTGGTGGACGGTCGCCTCTCCTCTCTTCACGCTCGCGGTGTTAACGCTCTTCACGGGAATCCCGCAAGCAGAGGGGCAGAACGCGGTGCGATGGTACGATGGCGGCGAGGCGCAGGCGCAGTACGAGGTCTACTTTGAGAGGACGCCACCACTGTGGCTGCTGCCGCCACAGCTGTACCGGCTGCTGCCGCGTCGCGCCAAGCTGCTGCTCTGCTGCGAGCTCCCTCTGTACGCGTACCGTCCCTCGAGCGAGCCGGTCGGAGGACGGTCGGCGAGCAGTGGTCTGGGGGAGCCGTTGTCCGCTCCCGACACGGAGGGCACGGACCACAGTTAAGAGCAGGTTCGTCGCACTCTCGTCTCTCTCCAGACTGTCTCTGTGCACACAACAAACAATCATATTTATTTGAACTCTTAACAATAACATGCGAATTGACGGTACACGTACAATAATGGACCTAGAAATCTTGAGAACTGGGGTTGCTCTCACAATGCCGATTGGGATTGCCGTGCACGCATCTCTCAAGCGTCAAGGCTCTACTGTGCCCCCAGACCTCACCATGAGGATGTCCGGCGGCTGCGAACGCATCACCCGTGCGCGGCGGACGAGGAGATACACGAGCAGGATGGTCAGCGGGACGGCCACCCCCAGCCCAACGCCGAGCGCAACAGCGAGGTCGGTGTCGTCATCGTCGAACAAGCCTAAGCGCGGAGGAGGACTTGGTTAGCCCGTTCTCGGCATTCCAAGGCTCGAAGTGGGTGGCCGGGCTGCGCGAACGAACCCCAGTCGTCGTCGTCCCCTCCCCCGCCTCCCCCACTGCTCTCGTCGTCGTCGACTCCTCCAGACGCGCCGCTGCTCCCGTCCACAAACTCTCTGTACTTTTCGCTCGGCAACGCGCCGCTTTGATGGGTCCCCTGCATTGCGTTCCCGATGGCACCCAGCCATGGGCCCCGTGTCGCAACAATAGCTTGCAGGACGGCGCCTGCGCCCTGCGACCAAACGTCCTGGCCGTAATGGGGGACACTCGGCTCCAGATTGTCCCCACACACAAAGTCCACTGCCACCCCTGCCTCCTGCAGCTCTCCGAACGCCCCGTTACCGAGCGCAATCACAAACGGGTGAGAAGCTGCCGCGGCCTCGCTGCGTATGTCATCGGCTGAAGTGTAGCGGGCGCTTTCAACACCCATTGCTGACGACCTGTGGGAGATGCCCTCGTACCGGCTAGCGATTCCTGAGTTCGATCTCTCTCCGGGGCTCTGGTAGACGAGCACACGCAGGACCGAGGCGAGATCCTCCGGCATTTCTCCGGGCGCAGCGCTACCGGACAGCTGGCTGATGCCGCTCCCCATGGGGGCCAGGCCACACTGGCGCCCCATGATGAAGTTGTGCGGTCCGACGTACGATAAAATGCGCGGGTTGTGGTAGCCATCGGTGTTCGCGGTCACGATTGGCACCGTCGGCCGCTGGTCGAGGCAGCTCTCGATGGCTGCGTGCACCTCCTCGTACCCCGCGTTGGATTGGTACGGGACCGTCACCACGATTGCATCGGACAACGCACAAGCCTCTTCTATGGCAGCGGCGTGAGCAGTCGGATCGTACCCCGTGGAGTTCCAGCGCACGGTAAATTCTTCGGCGGCGGACCGTGCCGCCTGCTCCCACTTAGCCCAAAACTCCGTTGTGCCCGGGTAGGCATGCGTGATCACGGATAGCGTGGGCGCACATGGCAGCGGCGCGTATGGCTGCACTCTGCTGTGGCTAGCGAAGAGCTCACCACTCTCAGTTGAGACGACACCGACCGCATCGACCGAGCCAAGCGATGCGTACAGCAGCCCGGTGGCTTGGAGGCCCTGCGCGTAGACAGTCTGCCCGTAGTAGGCAAGCTCCCCGCGGTCCTATTGTAGAGAAAGGTGTCAGCCTCGGTGTGTGGGTGCGCATCCCGCAAAGAGCGCGGCGGCAGCGTGCGTGCGTGCGTGCGCCTGATCGTCGCCACATTGAAGATCCACACCGACGCCAGCTTTTGTCAGGTTCGCCGCGGCGCCCACACCGAGGGCAATCACGTAGTTGCTCGAGGAGACGGTGCTGGGGTCGCTTGTCACAGAAACTACGCCGCGATCGCCGATGGCGTCCACAATGCCTTTCTTCCTCTGCTCGATTCCGTAGTTGGACAGCTCTTCCGGCTGCCAGTAAATCTCGACGGGCTTGGTGGGGGTGGCTCCGGCATCCACCCGGTCGCGGACCGCCGCGTCGAGGTCGTCGCTGAGGGCAATTCGACCGCACACCCCGCCCTGGTCATAGTTGGCTGAGCCAACGTATCCGTCCCACGATGGTTTGAGTCGTCCAGTAAGGAACTTCACCCCAAAGTTGAGAGCGGTGTCGGTGTTGGCGAGAAGGAACTTCAAGTCGGGCCTAGCGGCTGAGCAGCGGTTGATTGCATTGGCGATGGGCTGCCGTTCTTCGGTGGTCGAGTACGGGATGGTCAGCACGACTCCATCGGCCTGCTCGCACGCCTACCGCGAGAGACAGAAGGGTCGTTGTCCAACGTAATATCGACCTATGTCGCACTTGCTACGCCGTACACCTCGTCGATGGCGGTCACGGTCGCTTGAATATCGTACCCCATCATCATGTAGGTTAGGGAGGAGGAGCACGTTGGCAGCGCCTGTGGAACAGCAGGGAAGCGTGAGGAATGGACAGCGCCACTCTCCCCCCCGCAGCGCTGCACGACCTTCGCCGCACCAGCGCCAAACGTCACCCAGAAGGGGTTGTCAGCGTGCCCGTGAACGATGGCGTAAATCCTTGCTGTGATGTCGACGTCAGCACAACATCGGGTGGGATCTGGGTCTCGAGGCATGTGTGTCTCCTAATCGAACCCGGCGGCAACGGTAGGTAGTTTTAGCTTAACGGTCTACCATACCATACACACCACACTTTTAGCTTACTGGGAGAAAGGAGGGGGGGGGAGGGGGTTGCGTTCAGCGCGCATGCAGTAGCAAAATGCGGGGAGACAGACGGGCGGGCGGGTGCCCGGACCGATCGAGGTTCTCGAGGTTCTCGCCCAGTGTCGTGCGAGGGAGTTTTGTTGTAAATTTCTCGAGGTGGATATATATCCTTTGGCCGCGTTGGGTAGCGAGGATTGGTGTGACGCGATCCACGCAGGCGTGTTTTCTGTGACGGCCGACCGTCAGTGCACGGAGTTGCCCCTCCCTTCTCCGACTGCCCCGGCTAGTTCGAGGGTCTCGCGGGAGTGATCCCATGCGTCAAACCCGAGACCTGGCGCGGGTGGGTTGGAGCGGGCTCGCTGCATGCAAGTGCAACAAACAAGGAAGGGCTGTGTAAGTAAGAAGCCGATCCCCGTCAGTTGCTCTGTTTTGTTTTTTCCGCCAGCGGTGTGCCCTCACTCTCTCCGCCACCAAGCCCCGCTGCCCAAAGAGTGAAAAAAGTACAATGTTTGAGTCCGCCGACGCCGCCGCCGGCGAGGAGACGGAGAAGCGGGTCCGCGCTCTGACGGAGAAGGCGGCGCGATCCAAGCTCATCGCCCGCCAGCGGCTTGGCGACCTCACGCAAAAGCATCGGCATGTCTCTCTCGAGCTGCGCCACCTCGAACTGCGTGGGTACCGCGCGGGCGAAAAGCGCGGCCGCGGGGACGATGCGGCGCCGGCTCCGCTGGCGAGCGAGCCGGCCGACGCGACCGCGACCGACGGCGGCGACGGCGGAGGCAAAGCGGCCGACGCCACACCGATGGACACAAAGGAGGAGGGCGACGCCCCGCGGAAGCGAACGCGGCACGCGGGCGACTCGGAGCGATCCGAGGGGGGCGAGGCTGGCTCGAGGGGCCGAGCGGATGGCGAGGCGGGCTCGAGGGAGCACAAGGAGCG
>NW_005199058.1:17193-17574 GCF_000372725.1 Emiliania huxleyi CCMP1516
CCGTGGCGGCTGGGTCGGGGTTTCGGTTGCAGGGCCCGGACTCTCCGACCCTGGCCTGGCTCCACCCTCCACCCCTCCACCCCTCACCCCCCACCCCTCACCCTCCACCCCTCACCCTCACACTCACCCCACTCCCACCCTCACACTCACGGTCACCCCGCACCCCACCCTCACCCTCCACCCCTCACCCCGTCACCCTGCAGCCCGTCACCCCCTCACCCTCCCCCCTCCCCCCCTCAGCCCTCCCCCGTCCCCCCCTCACCCTCCCCCCTCCCCCCCTCACCCTCCCCCCTCCCCCCCTCACCCTCCCCCCTCCCCCCCTCACCCTCCCCCCTCACCCCCTCACCCTCCACCCTAGGTGGAGAGCAAGCTGCGGACAGA
>NW_005199058.1:18142-20145 GCF_000372725.1 Emiliania huxleyi CCMP1516
CTCTCCTCGCGAGGGCAGTGAGCTCGACGATGTTGTGGGCTTACTGTATTCGCCGTGGCGCGGCGCGGGGCCGGCTCGGCTACTTGTCCCGCTCCTATTGTTTTTGTCGCTCGCGCACCACCTGGGGCTCGGCGCCCCGCGCCCAAGGACGCGCCTTGGGCGTCCGTAGCTCCACTGCTTATGTGTTGGCGCGTGGGGCGCCCCGGCTGCCGGCGTGCCGGGCCCTGCCCGTGCCGGGCCGGTTGATGTCCCCCCACTCGCCCCAGCGTCGCTGGAAGATTCAGCATTATTTTTTAAGGGCTCTAACACCTCTAAAGGAGACACCAAGACCAACTCGCAACTGCAACCTCGATCGCGCGCCCGGGGGGGAGCTCAAATTGATGACAGGCGATCGTAAAGTGCGCCACGACCACGCGCGGACCACGTCGACGATTCCACGACGAATAGGAAAAAAGAAATAGATAAGCCGGCCAGCCACCGGGGGATGTACATGTAGCTCCTAGGAATGGGACGACGGCACTGTGCCTTAGTGTTGTGCGCGAGGGAGCACATAACGCGCTATTTTTTTTTGAGAGCGCCTTCGTTGTTAATAGTACAAACCCAATGGTCCTCTGCGAGCGGTCCTCCGTCGATCCCTAAATTCTCAACACTCAAGAAAGCTTTCAGCTCTCTCTTCAGAGAGAGATTTTTATTAACCAACAAGAAATCACGACTCTCACAGTGATTTGGGCTCGGCAGCTTGTTCTCTCTCTTCAGGGTACAGGGATCGAAAGAAAGAAAGAAAGAAAACAGACACGGCAAGGGAGGGATGGGAGGACGGCACGCCGCCACCACACAGGGATTTTAAGGAGAGGAGTGTGGAGAGAGATTTTTATTAACGGAGTGTGGTGCTACCGCTGCCCGCCGATCCCTTATCCTCGCGGCTTCTTCTCGGCGCAACTCCGCTCTCCTCGCGGCGTATTGCCCGTCGAGTTTCTTTCATAAATAAATAAATAGAGCAGTATCTCCAGGGAGAGATGGGCGACGCACACGAACACAGAGGGACAGTGCGCACCTCTCCCGCCGCTCGCGCTAATTCTTTTCCGCTCGTCCTCAGAATTTCAGGGCTCCCTCGGCGCCCGCTCTTGGACAGGGGGAGGGAGCGTGCTGGAAAGGTCTCTGGCGCCCTCCAATATGGGAAAGTCACCTGTGCGCACAGGCGGCGGCCACGCCGCGGCAAAGGTGGTGCTGCCTGCTGTGGCGATCGCAATCGGCGTTCATTCCGGTCCCGCCGTGCTGGCGACGCTCTGCGCCGGCTTCCTGTGGAACTTGCTGTACGTCCGATACTTCGCCCCGCTGTACGATCGCAAGGCGCGGCTCAAGTTTGTGGCGCTCTCGTGGTGCCGAGACATCATAGTGGTTGCCGTGCGGTACTTCATCGTCTGTAACGGCCACCACGGCTCGCCGCTAGCCTGGCTCTTCCTGCTGCCACTCGGCGTCTTCGAGACGCACACGACGCAGTGGCTCGCCGACTGGTACGAGCGGCGGCCGATGAAGCACATCACCGCCCACCAGGTGCCAGCCCCCGCCTCCCCCGCCACCCTCCGCCGTTGCTGCCACACCTTGCTCGGACTGTCAGAGCTGTGAGGATGCTGCTCCTGCCAGACGTTGTCTTGGGCTGTTGCTGTCAGGCGCTCTCAGGCGGCCCTGTCCGAGTCGGCTGTCAGGCTCTGACACACACGAGCCATACTTATGACACTATCAAGAGGAGACCACCAGGACTCTACTTACTACTACACATACTCTCAGCCTCTGCTCCTACACGGAGTGATCACTCCGGCTCGGACGGCCCCCTGAAGAGCGCATATGGCGGCCCACGCGCAGGCCGCGGCCGCGGCACAGACTGCGGCGGACACCCCCCACCCATACGCCGTACGCATAAGGACTGTAAGCCCCCACAAGGATCAGCTGGTAGCTTCATTTGGGAGTACCACGAGACCCCGGGTGCTAGAGAAGGGATCCCC
>NW_005199058.1:31253-42917 GCF_000372725.1 Emiliania huxleyi CCMP1516
CCCCCAACACTCTACCTCACACGTCATTTGGGGCCTCTGGATCTCTCTCTCACACACACAAGAGAGACAGCGATCGCCACCTCGCTGGCCTCTCTCTCCGCAGGCCCCCCCGACCGCGTCGAACTCATCGGCGCGGGCTCTCTCGGCTACGGGACCGGCCCCAGCTTTGGCTGAGGGCTAGCTAACAAGCTCTCAAGCTGCTGAGCCCAAATCACTGTGCCCTTGGAGCACTTGGAGTGCGGTCAGTAACCTCACGCCCAGGACCGGGGAGCTGAGAAGCGCACCCAGTTGGCCGGACGCTCGGCATCGGGTTACCGGCTAGAGCGCGCCCGCCGGCGCGCTCTAGCCCTCGGGCAAGAGAGCCCTAGCCCCGGGGGTGCGCGGTCGCAGGGCCATAACACGGGTCTCCGAGAGAGATTTTTAGCAATACCTTGTTGTTGTTTTGGTCTCCGAGGGTTGGCCCCGCGTACCAGGTTTCCCCTTAACTGCAGGACGCCCCCTCTTCTCGGAGCTAGGTCTCCGAGGGATGGTTCCGTGTACCGGGTTACCCCTTAACTGCAGAACGCACCCTCTTCCTCGACCGTGGGGGGGTGCGCAGTCGCAGGGACGTCGTGATTTCTTGTTGGTCTTCAAAAATCTCTCTCACACACACACACGCACGCACGCACGCACGCGCGCGCACACACACACACACACACACACACACACACACACACACACACACACACACACACACACACACACACACACAAAACGAAAAAAAAAACACGATGACACGCGAGAGCACAATCAACGAGCGCCCGCTTCGCCGGCAGGGCCGAGGTGGTTGCAGCGGATTTCGATGACCACTGCCGCTCCGAGCGGCATCGCGGCGCTGCAGGCTCAGCTCCAGCTTTCCCCAGCCATGATGATGGGCCCATGCGTTGGCGAAGTGCGTGCCGCGGCTCGGCAGCCCCAGCTTGCGGCTGAGCGTCGCCGTGCAGAACTGGATGGCCGCGGTGCTCTTGACGACGACACGTGCGTGGCTCCTTCGCTCAAGGGCGAGGTGGACGTGATGGGGTCGCAGATTGGGGAAACCGCGCTCCAGACTCTCTCGGCAAGCGCGATGGACAGCGACGCCGGCGACGACGCCAGCCACAGCATTCCGGCCGTTGAGGGCTGGATCATCAAGCAGGGCGTCTTGCGAAAGAGCTGGAAGCGGCGCTGGGCGAGACTCTCTGCCGGCTCCCTCTCGTGGTCGGTGGAGCCGAGCCTAGCACCAAGAGGCGTCGTCGTCCTCAGCTCGGACACGGTGATCGATCCACTACCACGCGAGCTGGAGGGCGCCGCGGCCGAGCTGGGGCTCGGGCTGGCCGTGCGGCAGGCGGGCCGGACGCTCCTCTTCTGCACGAGGTCCGCGGGCGAGCACCGCGCCTGGCTCGCGTCGCTCGAACGCGCCTGCGCCGCGGCGGAGACAGCGCGCGGTGCGCGGCGGACGAGCACGCCTCGCCAGGCGTCCGCCGCCGACCAGCAGCCGCCAGGCGGGGCGGGGCAGGCGGACAGCGCCGCCCTCAGCCAGCAGCAGGACACCGGCAAAACTAGCTTTTGGGCGTCCTGGTCTCGCTGGCTGGCTGGCGGCGTGGCGAAAGTCACGGAGCCCGCCACGGCCTCGGCGGCAGCCCCACCGAAGGACGCGAGCCCGCTGCCTTCTGCCCATGAGAGCGAGGTCGAGTCGCACCTCACGTTGTCACGCGTGCGCCCGCCGAGCGGCAAGCGCCCGCCGACACCCCGCCGCCGACAGGCCGGCGGAGCCCCAGGCGGAGCCAAGGAGGCGGGTGAGAACTCAAGTTAAAAATGGAGAACCGCGACGGACGATGTCGATGACGGTCTCCGCAGAGTCTGCAACTCTCCGGTCTAGTCTCTGGTGGCCAGCCCCCACACCCGAGTCGTCGCGGTGAGGTGATCGACGGCCGGGCGCGCGCGGGGGTGGAGTTCGGCGCGGGCGTCCCTGGCCCTCGAGCCCTGGCCGCGGCAATGCCACGACAAAGGGCGAGAGGCCCCTTCCCCGCGCCCCCGCGGGCGCGGCGAACGTATCTCGTACGGCTTTATGGGCGAACGAGAGAAGGCAGAAGCTAGAGGAGAGAAGACCGGAGACCGCAGACCGGCGCCGAGTCTTCTCCGAGTCTGTCAGACCGGTCAGACCGGAGCGAAAAAGCGAACGTCTGTGCAAGTCTCATCTCGGATCATCGACCGACACACACGCCCGACGGATGCCGAAGTCATGTATTCGGCATTGGTTCTTTCCCGTTTTTCATCATGTCATGTGTTTTCATAATCAGATGAGAGAGCATAAAGAGGGGTTATGAACGCGGAGTCAGAGACGAGGCGCCCCTGACGAGGATGTCGCCCGAGACCGGCTCTGCAGAGTTCTCACTTCTCACGCGTCTCTCGCTGGCGCCCTGCTCCGCAGAGGCGCAGGCGGCCCGCACTCTCCACAGCTCCAGAGTGGGGGCGCGCTCGTACTCGAACCGCTGCGGCACTCCGTCTGGCGCCACGAGGCTCCCCACGAGCAGGCCGCGCTGCGCCTCGAGCTCGCGGTGGAAGTGCTCGGCGGCAGGCGCGCGCGCGCACATGCCCTCCAGGCAAAAGTTGACGCGTCGCTCGAGTGAGACGAAGGCGACGGCCGAGGGCCCGAGCGCCGGCAGCACGCGCGACATCAGCGCCACGAGCGCCGACGTCATCCCGTCGTCGTAGACGCAGTCCGCGGCGAGCAGCACCGTCGCGCCACGCAGCGCCTGCAGGTCGGAGGAGCTCCACCCGAACTCGCCCTCTGACGGCGAAGGCCAAACATCCACCGCGCTCCAGTCGAGCCGGCGCACTCGGACGAGTCCTCCCACGCCATTCGCGTCTGCGTTGTTGGCCGAGTTGCGCAGAGATGCGGTGTGGGCATCCGTGCAAAAGACGGCCCGTGCTCCCGCGAGGCAAGCGGCGGCCGAGGTGAGACCGCAGCCCGCGCCGAGGTCGAGCACGACCGCGCCGTCGAGCAGCTGCGCGCTCTCACGCGCAAACAGGTGGTCGCACAGCAGCAGCGCGCCGCGCCAGACCTGCAGCCCCACGTCAGAAAGCGGGGTGGCCAGCGCGTGGCAGATCCGGAGCCGCCCGCGACCAGGCGTCGCCAGCTTTCGACGCTTGCGGCGAGCGCACAAGAGGTCTCCATCCTCGTCGACGGCCGCAGTTGGCTCGTGGGCGTCGTCGGAGGAGGAGGCCGCGTCCGCAGCCTCTGCAAAAGGAAACACGGTCTCACACGGCAAATCGCAACCAGCGTCGCTGCAGTCAGCCCGGAGATGCACGTCGGAGAGGTGGAGGTCGGCGTCCGTGCTCATATACACACGCACCAAGTCTACCTAGGAGCTGTATCAGATAACGAACAAAGAATGGTAAATATAAGCGCAGGCAACACGTGCGTGTGCAGGTGTGCTGTGTGGTGCACGCCCTCCGAGCGGGGCGGGGTCTGCCCGTCGGGTTGTCTCCCTATATCCAGGACTAGTGTGGGGCCTGCGGCGACGGATCCCTAGTGCAGCCCTAGTGGCCTCTCTCTCAAGCCTGTGTTATCTTCAAGTAAGGGGTAACTCACTGATCCTCCACCGGATCCGACTTTCGACAGTGCTGGCAAACCGCATCGCGCAGCCGCACGGAGTCTCCGACAGCCACGCACAGCCTCACGCTCACAGTGGTTGAGACTTTCATGCACATGCGAGCTCGCAGGTCAGGGTCTCTGGCCACATGCGAAAGGAAAGGCTCATCAGAACGGATTCGTTTGCACGCCGTGCAGAAGCTCGTGAGGTATGGCGTGCCAAGATAATCTCCATCGCGATTGCTATCCAACGTGCCATCTCCAACCACCCCAGTCCTCAGGCACGTGGTCGCCACCGCTCTGCTGCCACTCTCCCGCGCGAGATCCATGGTTTATCAGCTCGCCGAGTAGGTCTGCAGCTGAGATGCTGCCATCTGCGTCACACGTCAGTCCCGGAATTGCGGGCGTGGCCACTTCACCGTCGTATGTGCACGTGCAGTAGGGAAGGTGCGTGCCGCTAAAGGCGGAGGGGTTGGTGAAGTGCTCGCCGAGCTCTACACCGCGTGCCAGTCGATCGGCGCGCACTCGGGCATCGTAGACAGCTTGGCTCTCACCTGGCTGACCCAGCATGCCATCCTCGACACGTCGCTTGAGCTCTGCACAAGGCAGTGAGCGCATTTTTTCGCGGTCACGCGGGCAATGGCATGTCTCGGCGATGCGGGTGTTCTTCGTGTTTTCATACTCATCAGAGTTGCGCCAAATGCAAAGCAGATCTTCCAAGTGAGGCTCGTCAAGTGGGTCACCCACATTGCGGTAATCTTGGAGCCACGAAAGAAAGTCGCCGCGTACCAGGATGTCCAAGCTTCCGAGAACGACTTGTGCGGCTTGTTGCTGGGAGGCAGTGTCAGCTTGCTGCTGCGGAAGTGATGGCGCAGGGGACGGCAGCCGCTGCTCTGCGCGCCAGGCAGCCACCAAGCCAACCTCTGTGGGGATGTGAATGCTGCCGTACAAAGCAGGACCGCGCTGCTCGCGCCATGCCTGAAACGCCATCTCCTGTTCATCAAAGCATCAAGCTCGGCGAGTCCAGGCTCAGGGTCTGCAATCTGCTGCGGCTCCGAAAATTCTCCGATCTGCTGCCTCCCATGCCGCCGCTGCGACCGCTCGCGCTCCCTCTCCATTCGCTCCTTGGCGGCCTTGACTGCCTGCGGCCCTACCACGGGGAAGCCGTGTGGTGATGGTGGGTGGGTCGGGGAGGGATGGGAGGCAAAGCCACCCCCGGCATGCCTGCTTCAGGAACCATCTGGCTGGAGGTGGCGCCGGCAGCTCCAGCAGCGGCGCTCTGTGTAGTCGCCGAACCAATGCTCGCACTTGCCATCATCGCCGTGATCGCTCGCGCATCCCTCTTGCGCTCGGCGTCTTCGCTCTTGGTCCGCCTCGACATCTTGCTCCGGGTGTCGCGAGCAATACCATACATGCCCATGGCGAGCTCGTACGCCTGCTGGTCGCCACTTCCAGCGGCGGCTTTGGCCTCTTGAGCCGTGGCGGGCCAGAGTGCACACGGCCGCTATGTGTCAAGGCAGGTGTCGCTGCGGCCTTGCGCTGGCGCTTCAGGAGGCAGATGGCTCCTTCTCCGCCGTCCGCAGCAGCTGTGCATGCTGCTGCTTTCGATCGCGCCACTGGTCCCCCGGCTGCTCCCGCTGTCGCCGCTGTCGGGGAGCCGGCGTTCGGTCCATTTGGCGAGCCAGCGATTATGCTCGGCATGCCATTTTTTGTCGGTCTCGTAGTTGACCGAGTGGGGGGGAGGTCCCGCCTCCACGGCTGCTCGAATTTCGTCCGGGTTCAGCCGTCGCTTGGCCATTCGGCGGAGCTGGTGGTGCAAAGACCGAAGCCGTGGGACGGTCGGAAACTGGTGGCGGTGGGACTTATCGCGTTGGATGTTCTCTATTTTATATTTAGCAAGAGGTGAAAGGAGGTCAGGATAACTTGCAAAACAGATGACGATTGTGAAAAAAATTCAGCGCTGGCGCTCTGGTTTCTCGTCGACACTGTCGAGCCAGGGTTCCGTCCGGCTCCTACCCAGATAGGGGGTCTGTCCCCCACGGTTAGACCCTATGCAATAGGTAGGTAGGTCCGGTTTTGACCGCCCCAGAGGGCCCCGCAATAGGTAGGTAGGTGGTGGTGGTGGTGGTGGTGGTGGTGGTGTGGGGTGTGTGGGGGGGGGGGGGTAAAAAAATCCAAGAGAGGGGTCGGGGGGCGGGAGAATCCAAAAAAGCCGTCCAAAAAGCCACAAAAAGCCAGCGAGCCTCCCGTTACGCGATTGCTCGCGAAGCGCAGCATGATGCGTGGCCAGCTTGGGAGGCTGCCGCCGCTGTCAGAGGCGGCCGCCACTGTGAGGTCTCGAGGGCCGACCGGCCGGGCGAGCATCCGCGCTGCTGACGACGTGCTCGAGACTGACCTTCAGAGCGACGAGATTCTCGCATGCTTTGAGGAGGCGCTCGGCGAACGGCAGCCAGAGATGGGAACGGATGCTGCAGCAGGGCGAGAGGCGAACGCCGAGAGATCCGAGAAAAGGAAACGGCGGGCGCGGCGACGTCCCATTGACGGACACATCGACAGCCGCCGTCGAGATGACGGATGTCATCCCCCGCGCCGCCCAGGACAAGCAGGTATGATGGCAGCGGTGGGACGCGAACCCAGAATTAGCTGTGCTAGTTACGTCCTTGCACTCGTAGGTGAACAACGGGATTTACGTTCAGCCGACCGAGGACGGGAATTTCGGTCTGGATAAAGACATCGCAGACAACGTGCGGCCGCGTAGCCCTATCTCACGACGATCGCCCTGTTGAGCCTCTGCCGATCACGATGGTAGGCCAAGAAGAAGTACGACATCGCTAAAGAACAGGAAGTGCGCACGTGGATCGAGAAGGTCTTGGATGAAAAGCTGGAGGACGGTAAATCCTCTATTTATTCATGTGCAGTAAGGGGAGGGCTCCCAGGGTAGGGTGCCCACAGGGCCCAAAAAAAGAAAAGAAAAAAGAAATGGGCGCACCCCGATCGCAACAGTTCGTGTTGGAGAGTCGAGATATTGACAAATAAACCGCTTCGCTCGCGCGGGAGACGGCGCGTTTAGCCGCGAAACGGGGCCATGCCAGACGAGTCGCCTGCGGCCGGGACGCCAGCCGAGACGGGTGCGGCGGCGGCGCCCGCGGTACAAGCCGGCGCGGCGGGCGCTGGGAGCCTATTCACAGAGGGCTAACGGATATTTTTTCGCTTCGCTGCGCGGCCTGGGAATAGGTAGGTAGGTTGGCCTGTATAAGGTTTTCCGGAAAACAAAAAGGAAAACAGGGGGTCCCCAGCACTTTGCGTTTCCGGAAATTTCCAGGGAAAACAGAGGGTGTTTGGTGCTCCGTTCTGGAAACTCGCTGTTTTCCCTGAGTCTGAGAGCTGGTCTGGGGCAAAATCTAAGGCAAAATTGAGGAAATCGACAAAATACGCAGGCGGTCGCAGGGTAAATTCCAGGTATGCACGGGTTCTCCGCAAAATTCCCGGCATTTTGCCGATTTGGCCTAAAATTTGGCTGATTTTGGGCCCAAACCAGCCTCGACTCGGCTCAGAGCCCAAAATTTGACGATTTCCACGGAGTTTTCCCGGGAAAAGAGAGAGGGAAAGAGAGGGTGTTGTAGAGAAAAAAGGAAAGGAAAACAGACGGGGTGCGAGAGGGAAACCTTATACAGCCTAATAAGGTAGGTGGGGCACGGAGCCTGGCGGTCGGCGCCCGCAATAAAACCCGCATGGTCGGTTGAAATAAAACCAAGCAAAAGAGAAAAAACCCAAGCAAAGAGAATAGTATAGCCGCAGCCGTAGCCGCAGCCCCAACTCTTGCCGCTCTTCCGTGTCGGGTTGTGACGAGGGGTGAGGGGACACGGATTGAAGATCCCTCACACCAAGATCGCGTGCAGGGCGGGGACACATGTCCCTAAATCCCATCTCGTCTCAGAGTTTGCCCGTTTTATTTATTTATTTATTTAGGAAGGCGGGAGAATCCAAAAAAGCCGCGCAAAAAGCCACAAAAACCCAGCGAGCCTCCCGTTACGCGATGATGCGTGGCCAGCGCGGGAGCAGGTCGGCGCCGACGCTGCCAGAACTAAGACGAGACCGCGACCGGACGGCGGGCCGTGCTGGCGAGCATCCGCGCTGCTGCGACTCCCCTGCGAGGAATATGAAGGTTGCAGCGAGCCAATCGGCGAGGGACTGCGAAAAGAGATAGGAAGAGGCAAACGCCCAAGGGTGGGCGACGGCTAGCGCACCACACCCCTCTCCTTAAAATCCCTGTGTGAGTACGGCCTGTTGAGTCCGGCGCCGCTCGCCTCGGCCCTCGCGCGCGGTCGCGGCGGCCCGTCCAGAGTGTGCAGTGAGCAGTTGAAACCCGCTTCGCTTGCGCGGGAGACGGGAGCCGCGAACGGGGCCATGCCAGGCGAGTCGCCTGCGGCTGGGACGCCAGCCGAGACGGGTGCGGCGGCGGCGCCCGCGGTGCCGGTGGCGGCGCCCGGGACGGCAGCGCCCCGGATTTTTTCGCTGCAATAGGTAGGTAGGTAGGGCGTTTTGGTGCGAGTCATGGACACAGACCCCCTATCTGGGTAGGAGCCGGAACCCAGGCTGGGCAACAGTAGACGGGGGACACAGGAGACGGCCATGGCAGCCAGGCTCACCCCGTGCGGCTACTTCCTCGTCGCCACCGTCGCCCTCGCCGCCCTGCTCATCGCCGTCGGCCACAGCTTGAAGGGCCAAAGCACGCCGAACGGCGAGCTTCCATTCTGGTTCGAGGTCACCACCTGTGCGCTTGAGCAAGCTACCGGCGCCGCGGTGGGAGGCCGGAAGTTTAACGTGTACTCGATCGATGGGGGAGGCGAGTGCGGTGGCGATGGCGATCAGCGAATGACGCTCACCGCCAAGGACGGGCTTCGTGCCGGCGGTCTATACTTTCCGGTCATCTTACTCCAATCCGAGTCGTACGCGACTCTCGCCTACTCCATCGTCGACGGCGACGGGAAGGTGGTCACGCCGACGACACTGCTCGAACTGGGCCCGCAGCATCTGGAGGGCGGCAGCTTCTCCGGCAGGACAGACTACCCGTGGCGATACTCCAGCTGGCCGCCCGCCGCACCACCGGCTGCCCGCAAGCTGGCAGAGGGGCGCGAGGAGAGCGTGGAGGAGGAGGCTGGCTCTGCGCAAAGGGCGGGGGCGGCGGACCTCTGGCTTGACTTGAGCGGCTGGGAGGAGGAGGAGGTGGAGAATTCGGCGCAGGGGAAGACGGAGGAGGAGGAGGGGGTGGTGGCGGGGGAGGAGGAGGCGGAGGCGAGGACGGAGGAGGCGGCACGCCGCGCCTTGTCGGCCTCGCGCCGCCGCGGAGGAGGGGGAGGCTTCAGCCGGGGCAGCAGCTTCAGCCGGGGCGGCTCGTCCTCTTCGTGGGGCTTCTCGCGCGGCTCTTCCACCTCCTCCCGCCCCTCCACCTCCTCCTCCCGCCCCTCTTCCACCTCCTCCCGCCCCTCCACCTCCTCCTCCCGCCCCTCCTCCACCTCCCGCTCCCGCACCTCCTCCTCCTCCTCCTCCCGCTTCTCGGCCTCCTCCGCGTCCTCCTCCCGCTTCTCGGCCTCCTCCGCGTCCACCTCCTTCAACACCGCCCGCCGCCGCTCCGCCGCCGGCTCCGGCACCACCTCCTACTCTTCCCCCTCGACTCGCAGCTACTACTCCGCCGGAGCCGTCTACGGGGGAAGGAGCTCGTCCGCCGGCGCCGGCCGGTGGGGCCAGGCCACTCCCGCCTACTCCGGGCGAGGGTACGGCTACGGCGGCTACTACGGCTACGGGGGCCTCTACTCCCACAGCCCGCTCGGCCTGTACTACTCGCCCTTCCTCGGGTACGGCTACTACGGGCTCGGCTACCCTTACCTCTGGGGGCCGGCGGCACTCTACTACGGCAGCGCGCTCCACGTCGTGCGTCGGCGCCAGTACGCATGCCACTGCTCGTGCGGCGGCGCGGCGGGCGGCGGGTCGGACGAGGGCTGCGAGGCGCGCGAGCACGAGACGGCGACGCTGGCTTCGGACCAGGACCGCCGCGGAGATGCCGCCGAGATGCCGCCGAGATGCCGCCGAGATGCAAGCCGCACCTCGGGAGCGTGCGGGTGCGAGGGGGTCGGTCCCTTGCTTCACCAGCGGGCTGGTTGGCTGCAGGACCGGTACGAGCTCGCGCCGGAGGACGACGAGCGGAAGGGCGGAGGCGCCGCCCGAGATCTCACAGAGGGCTGCCCGAGAGGTGGTCGAGGCTTGCAGTCGAGACTAGCAGCAGGGCCGGAGGGGCGCCACCACTCACCCCTCGCCACTCGCCTCCCTCGCCACTCGCCTCCCTCGCCCCTCGCCGCCCCTCGCTCCGCAGGCGGCTTTCTTCTCCCGCCCAACCCTAACCCTAACCCTAACCCACACCCTCACCCTGACCCTCACCCAGACCCTGACCCTAACCCTGACCCTAACCCTAACCCTGACCCTAACCCTGACCCTAACCCTGACCCTAACCCCAGGCGGCTCTCTTCTCGCGCCGAGCGACGACGGCGGCTTGCCGCTCCACCCTCGCCTTGCACACCCCCAGCCCTCACCTAACGCCCAACCCTGGCCCCACCCACCAGGCGGCTTCCCGCTCTACCTGGTCGTGCACAACGCCACCGCCTGGGTCGACGTCACCGCCACGACGCAAGCCGCGCCGCCGCCCCTCTTCCTCACCCTCTGCACCAGCGACGGCGACGAGTACGGCGCGAGCGGTGGCGCGCTCTCCTCGTTCGGGTACGCCCTCCTCGCCGCGGGCTGCTGCGGGCTGCTGCTGCTCGCGTGCCGGCGAGGCTCCCTCTGCGAGAGCGGCGCACAGCCGAGGCGAGGGCCCGAGCTGGAGATGCAGACCGCGCAGCACGGGTGGCCGAGTGCGACCGCCGCGTACCCCGGCGCCGCGCACCCGGGCGCCGCGGCCTATCCCGGCTCCACGCCCGTCGCCCAAGTTCTGCAGTACAAGCCGCGCTTTCAGAAGCTCTGATGTCGGGAGGGCGGAGAAGGCTGACGGGAGGGCGGAGTGTCAGCTATTAGTACTCCATGTGCGCTGACAGTGGCCTACGTACGTTTTGCCGCGATGAGCGGTCTGAGCAGGAGAAGTAGTACGTACGTTAAGTCGCGTAACGGTAAGTAAAAGTTAAGAGAGGACCCAAAGACTTTGGCAAAGAGGAGGCGTCACCGACCGAACACCCTCCCACACTACTGGTAGGAAGGTGAAGAACAGGCAGGCTCGGACTGGACACCAGCGCGGTATGGGTGGACGCGGGACAGAAGAGGACGGCACGCGTGAGCGACACGCACAGACACACACCAAGCTGGGGGGTTTTTGCTAAGGTGTAGATCAGGTTCCACAGCATCGTCCCACACGTAGCTCAGCGGTCAGGTGAAAAGGGGTTTTTGCTAACGGCCTCCCACACACGCCACCCACACCGGATATGTCTTGGGCATTTTTCGCACTTTTCTTTCTACGTCGGTCGGGGTCCCGTGGATCGATTTTCAAAGTGAATAGACAATAGTACGGCATAGAAAAACTGCAAAACAAGAGATGCGTTAGCTCGCCGCAAAAGCAAACAGAGGAGGGCGAGGAGGAGTGATTAGCACGCGTCCTCTGCCACCGTGCGCGTGTTATGAGGTGGTGCGAGAGAGCCATTTGCGTGCGAGCCCGTGCCCCGTCCCGCCACCCGCCCGCCCCGCCCCGGAGCGCGACAAAATGTGAAGGGTGGGCCACTTGTGTTGAGGGATGGCAACCCAGGTGGGTGTCCTCCGCCTCCAGCTCAGCCGCCGCATCGAGCTCCGCCTCATACGCGTGTGGCTGTGGGCGACGGAGCCGCCGCTGCGGCCTTCCGCCGTCGGGGCGACGGCGACGGCGGCAGCGGGCCGGGCGGCGGCGGCGACGGTGGCGGTGGTAAGGGCGGCAGCAGCGAATAAGGCGGCGGCGAGGGCGGCGGCGGCGGCGGAGGAGGCGGGCTCGGTGGGGGCGGCGACGGTGGAGGCGGCGGGGCGGCGGCGGTGAGGGTGGC
>NW_005199058.1:43017-62729 GCF_000372725.1 Emiliania huxleyi CCMP1516
GGCGATCTGCTTCTCCTCGCGGCCTCCGTCGATGGGATCCTGTCGGCAGCCGGGCGGCGGCCGGACGGTTCGGTGAGATGAGAGGCGCTGCCGAGCGCGGAGTAGGCGCGGGGGGTCCATCGGGGATGGCTGGCGGCCGGGGGCGCAGACCCACACCGTCATGCTCGGTGTCGGTGGGTCCCACGGATTGAGCGTGTAGGTGTGTGGTCGTGAGGCTCCCACACAGCGAGTCCCGGCTCCCACGTGTGGAACCTCCGTGTGGGAGGCGTGTGGAACCTTAGCAAAAACCCTCTGCTCATTCAGACTCCATGTTTTTTCACGCGCGAAACATGCTAGCAATCGTTGCCCTCCTCCCCGGGCTCTCGCCTGGGCGGGCGCTGGCGCCGCCTCCAGCCAGACGCGTGCGGTGCGTGGCGCCGGCTATGGGCGGCAGCGATCAGGTCGACCCCGTGACTGCCATCGCCGGCTCCTTTTTGCGCGGCGTGGAGACTGCGGCAAAGGGCGTGAAGGAGACCACCGAATCGTACATCAACTCGGGCTGGCAGGTGAAGAAGCGGGCGGGTCAGCTGATCCCGGAGATCCGGCCGAACGCGGTCGACGTCCAGGCTCGCTCCGAAGGCATCGCCTCCCTCGGCGCGGCCGCGGTCGATGTGCCTGCGGTCGAGGGCGGCCTCGCGCGGCCGGCGCCGCCCGGCGGCGGCGCGCTGACCCAGAGCGACGGCGAGATGGCGGACGAGTTTGTCGCCTTCCTGTCCGAGTCGAGCGCCGTCGAGGGCGGCGCGATGCGCATCAGCGAGGGCGGCGAGGTCTGGTTCCGGTCGGAGCGGGAGCTGGCGGAGATGGTCGTCGGCTTCACAAAGGCGAAGCTGCAGGCTCTTGCCGTCTCGGCGCGCGCGCTCGCCCGGTACGTCAACGACCTGGAGAGCGAGCTCGAGGCGGCGGACGAGGCGGTGGTCGAGATGAGGCGCAAGCAGCAGGAGGGGCAGCAGGGGCAGGCCGAGGCCGAGGCGCGCGCGCGCAGGCTCGCTGCGCGGTCGACGGAGCTCGAGGCGGAGCTGTCTGCGGCGAGCCGCCGCCTCGCCGACTCGGAGGCGGAGGTGACGCGGGAGCAGAGGGCGGCGGAGCGGGCTGCGGAGGAGCTGATGCACGCGCAGGCTGCGCTCGAGGCTGCGGCGCGCACTGCGGAGCAGGGGGCGGAGCAGGGGGCAGAGCGAGGGGAGGGGGAGGGGGAGGGGGAGGGGGGAGGGGCGGCGGCAGCGGCGCTCGAGGCGGAGCGGCGCCGATCGGTCGAGCTCGAGGAGAAGCTGATCAGCGCCGAGGCTGCGGCGCAGCGCCGGGAGGAGGAGCGGGAGGAGCTCGGCAGGAGGCAGCGGCGGATGGAGGCAGAGGCGGCGGCGGCGGAGGCGCGCGTCAGGGCGGAGGCGGCGGCGGTGGAGGCGCTGGAGCAGCAGCTGGGCGAGGCGGAGCGGCGCGCGGACGCTCGCTCGGCGGCGCTCGAGGAGCAGCTGTCTCCCTCCGCCTCTTGAGCCCCGGCTCTCTTCTCTCTCCAGCATCTCTGCTTGTGATTCTAGGAGCAGCTGGCCGCCTCCGAGGCGGCGGCTGCCCAGATGCGCGAGCTGCTCGGGTCGCTGCAGCGCGCGGAGGGGGGCGGGCCGGCGGGCGCAGCGGGGCAGCCGGCAGCGGGGCAGCCGGCAGCGGGGCCGGGGGCTGACCCCGGCGGCGCGGTGTCGGAGGCGACGCGGCTCTCCTCGGAGCCGTCCCTCTCCTCGGAGCCGTCGTCGGGCGGCCCGCGGGCGGACGGGGCGGAGGCTGCGCGGTCGGCGCTGGCGGAGCTGCAGGAGGCGCTCGTCGCGTCCGGGGTGAGCGAGGCGGCGCCGGCGGAGGGAGGGGCGGAGCCGAGCGGCGCCGCGGCGCTGCGCGCCCTCTCCCGGATGAAGAAGAGCGAGCTGGTCGACGAGTGCCTCTCTCGCGGCCTGCTGCGCGAGGGCGAGTCGCCCGGCACCGTCGCGGAGCTGCGGGCGACGCTGCGGGTCGAGCGGAAGCGGGACGCCCTCATCGGCGAGCTGGTCGAGCGCGGCTTCGCGGCCTCGCGGGCGCGGTCCGCGCTGCAGGCCACCGGCTGGAGCCTCGACGCGGCGCTTGCCAAGCTCCTCAAGTGAAGGCCGGTCAGCCCGGTCGGTCCGGTCGATCCGCATGGCCGCGTCGTACGGTGGCGCCCCACGCAGAGCGGTGAGCTTTGAGGGGGTTCGCGCTTGATGCATATATGCGCCGGAGCCTCTGCAGCACCATGAGAGCCGCGGGGTCACCCGCGTGTCGACTCGTGTGAGCTCCGCCGCCCGGCCCCGACCGCGAGCCCCTATGAGCGGGGTGGGTGGGTGGGAGGGGGCGGTTTCCGTCCCGTGTAATCCCGTCTGTGTCCTGGATCCCAACTTTTCCGTCTCTTTTACTTTTTATTCGTTGTTCGAAAACGTGAATAAAAAATATACGAAACCACATGGCGTACTCTCTACTCTGTACCCACCTCCCCGCGCGGGGCCGCTCCGGGGCGACCCGGGCGCCCTCCGACCAAACTGCTCTATTACTATCATATAACAGTAGTACTAGTCTACTCAGTTTTGCTTTTATCTCTTTCGTTGGATTACACACAGTCTGACGGTGACCGAGATGTGTGGCTCGTGGCTCTTGCTTCGGCGGCCAGGCGGCCTGCCATGACGGTTCGCTCACCTCCTCGCGCCGCCTCCCTGGGTTCGGACTTTTTGCGGGGTATGGTTCGGACTTTTTGCGGGGTAGGGTCGGCGCCCTGGCGCCGCGACCATACCCCCCCACCCGCACAGGACGTCGCCTCTGGCCAGCAGGACCATACCCCCCCACCCCCCACCCCACCACACGAGCGCGTTCTGTCAACAGGTAGGTACTGTCTCCCGTATTCCATAATAACGGTTTCTAAACCCAGAGTGTCAGAGTTTGCACAATCCTTTGTTGGAGTTTTCGACTTCCGTCCGTTCGCTTGGATACAGGGTGCTGAGAGCGGCCGAAAGGCAACTCCCCAGGATTCAAATTCCGCTCGCTGTCTCACATCTGTGGTTCTGCTAGATAGCGACAGGCACCTAATCCCTGCCCTCCCTCTAACCCTGCACAAACACGGTCGGGGACATGTTTCTTTTTTGCCCATCTCACATAGAGGTGTCCGTTTTATTTATTTATTACCCTCCCTCCCCTTGCACCTCCCTCCATTAATTTTCCCCCTCCCTCCCCAGCCGCACCTTCCTCTCCAGGCAGCCAACAGCCCGGCGCGCACTGCGCGCTGCGCACTGGGCACCCTCCGACCAAACTGCTCTATTACTATCATATAACAGTTAGCGTCAAATTCTGCCGTTGTAAAATTCTTCTCGCTAAAGCGAAACGAAGCACCGCCTCGTACGCGTGCCCGTGGCCCCTCGCAGGACCGACCCCTCCGTTTCCACTTTCGGCGAGCTTCTGCTGCGCCAAGTCATTCCTACCTGCACTCCGTCACATCTGCGCTGCACTACACTTTCTTGCATAGGTTAGACATACCCATCGCCGACAGATGCAGAGAATTGACGGTTATGCGCAGCAACGCGTCGCCATATTCCCACCCAGCGTTCATCCAGCTTTCACATCGTTCCCGTCGCTCCTCACCTTGTCACATATGTACCTCTCCTCCTTCCTCTCTCAAAGCCTCTCGACACACACATGTCCGTCCTATCTGACCGCCTCTTCCCCTCGGACGATCTCACACCAGGTTCCTCACTTCCGCCCAGTCTGCCTCGTTCTAACAGCTGCAGCTCACCACTGCAAGGCAAGCGGCGGAACTCTTCGCGGCAGGTCGAACTGCGCATCTCCTCGCTCATGCGGCTAGGCGGGCTCGCTTCCTTCTGCCGCTGGGAGATATCAACTCGCCTTGTCGCTCTTCTCACTCTCTCGCATCTCTCAGAACTCTCCCCGCACGTCTCTTGTTTGTGCCTCTTCATCGTCTCGACGGCGTGCGTGCGAGGCTGCCGGCTCGCAGCGGCTGCCTCCGCCTCTCTCTCTAGGAATGTCCTTTGCCGTGTCGACGGCATGCGTGAGAGGTGACTGGCTTTCAACTGCTGCCTCCGCCTCTCTCGAGCCAACTCCTCCACCGTCCCGACGGCATGCGTGTGAGATGGTCGGCTCTCGGCAGCTGCCTCCGCCTCTCTCGACGTCTCTCAGCAGCCACCTCTTCCGCCGTCTCGACAGCGTGCAGCTGCTCTCGCTTATTGTCTCCGCCTCCCTCGAGGTCATGCCGCTACCCGGGCTTCAACCTTATGCGCCGACTCGTCGGTGGCTATGACGTACGGCCGGCTGCAATTTAAGTCTCACTTAGTTGAGTGCGTCACGTCTCCCTCCCCCTCTGCTCGAGCCTAGATTCGTGTCACGTCTCCCTCCCCCTCTGCTCGAGCCTAGATTCGTTTGCCGCCTCGTCGCCGGTGTGGTGAGCGGAGGGCTGCATCAGCGGAATGGTCGGTCGGCGGCTCTTCCTCTCACCCACTCGCCTCAGTACTCAACCCTCGACTCGAATGCCGTTTCGCAAGCGGCTTAGCTGACGGCCGACCGCATTTGCTGTCTTCCCGCCCGACATCAGTTCGAACCTCGATTCGTTTGCCGCCTCGTCGGCAACGTGACAGTCGACTGCCGTTGCTGTCGCCCCACCCACGCACGTCTCGCTTCGTTTCATGCACCACCTCATGAAAGTTTGGTCACGGGCGATAAGATGCATCCCTGACACACTCAGCTGTCGTCGCGCCCCTCTCAGGCATGTCCTCCGCCCTCACGACGGCTGCTGCCTCCGCCTCCTCCGAGGACGTGTCGCTACCCGAGCCTCGACTCGTATGCCTCCTCGTCGCCAACTATACCGTGCGACCTGCGGCATCTCCTGTCGCGCCGCCTGAGTGCGACTCTTCTCCGACCTCGACTCGTCTGCCGCCCCGCCGGCGACGACCCAGTCGGTCGACTGCCTTTGCTGTCGCCCCACCCGTGCTGGTCTCGCTTCGACGCATGCACCGCCTCGTGGGAGGTTCGTCACGGGCGACCGTCTGCATCCCCTGACACACTCAGCTGTCGCTGCCCCCGAGAGCGTCTCATCTCGCTCACCTTCTACCCGAGACCAGACTCGTGCGCCGCCTCTAGCTCTCGCTCACCTTCTACCTGAGACCAGACTCGTGCGCCGCCTCTACTCGAGTAGCTCTCGGCTGCTACCCACGCCTCTCTCGGGCATGTCCTCCGCACTCTCGACGGCTACTACCGCCGCCTCCTCTGAGGACGTGTCGCTACCCAAGCCTCGATTCGTGTGCCTCCTCGTCACCAACTATGCCGTGCGACCACTCGTGGGAGGTTGGCCACAGGCGACCGGCTGCATCCCCTGACACACTCAGCTGTCGCTCCCCCCGAGAGCGTCTCATCTCGCTCACCTTCTACCCCTTACCAGACTCGTGCGCCGCCTCCAGCTCTCAGCTGCTACCCACGCCTCTCTTGAGCATGTCCTCCGCCCTCTCGACGGCTACTGCCGCCGCCTCCTCCGAGGACGTGTCGCTACCCGAGCCTCGACTCGCGTGCCTCCTCGTCACCAACTATACCGTGCGACCACCAAATCTCCTATCGTCCCGCATGAGTGCGGCTCATCTCCATCCTCGACTCGTCTGCCGCCTCGCCGGCGACGAACCAGCTCCAGCTGCCGCTGCTGTCGCCCCACCACGCACGTCTCGCACCGTTTCATGCACCGCCTCGTGGGAGATTGCAAGCATCCTGCTGCCCACGGTCTCGGGAGTCGCTCCGCTTTAGTAGATCTCGTCTCGACCTTCATCTATTTGAGCACCGCCTCGTGCGTCGCAAAAGAGAAAGCGTGGTGGGCCCACACCTTCACCTCCGCCGCCGTCACTCACCACCACTACCCTTGCCGCCACTACCGAGCCTTCCATCCCCCTGCCTGCATTCCCCTGCGTCACCCAGCCACGCCTTTCCAGCGCTCGCTCACACAAGCGCTATGGAATAAATGGAACGCGCCATCCATGGTTGTATCTTTTCCCCGGAGGCTATGGTGAACAGATTATAACCACACGTTACCAAGCCCACACACATCAACCCCGCACACAAATACACACACGCTCGACAACGCCGTCAGTGTGTAAGCTCCCTCAAAGCCTCTTGCTGCAGTCGGTCTGCGTAACCTCAGCAGCCGAAGACGCCCCCGCCTCCTTGTTGTCTCGCTCTTGCCGCTCTGTCGTGCTGGTCCTTGCAGACATATCACCAGCAATCTCCGAAAACCTCGCACCGGCAGTCGTATTTCGCAAGTGGTTCTGCAACGTGTGCAGTGACGTCACTGCCAGCTGGGCAAGCACACTACTAGTCCGATCCGCAAAGGCGTCACGCACACTATTCTCCGCAAAGTTGCCTTGAAAACCGGCATTGTACCACATCTGCTTCACTGATTCCAGCTGGGAAAGCAGATCCTCGGCGGCAACCAAGATCTCTCCCGCCTCATCAAGATCTGAATCCGTACTCTGCTCTCCGTCTTGTAGGTTATGCATGTGCTTCCCGATCGCAGCCAGTGTGTAATGATAGGCCAGCATCGCTCGCGCGTACAGCACAGACATTTGTGCGTGGTTGCCGTCCTCATGCTCCTGCTCAGCCACGTTAGTGAGCGCATTGCGGACACACCTGCGCCGGTTCGCAGCCGCTGCATCCTGGAGCACCGGGCCCTGGAGCCACACCCGTATAAACCTCGGTTCGACCTCGCGGTGCGAACACGTAGCATGCAGAAGCATGTGCAATCGTAGCTTGTCCCGCATGTCGTCGCACCATCCCATCTCCGTGTACACCGTCGTCCACAATTGAACCGCGTTGCGAAGGCGTTGACAAGTCAGCTCCTCCCTACGAGACATCGGCCTCGGCCCGAGAATCACCGTCACGGCTCTTCGACATCTCGCCCTGCTCCGACGCCTCGTCGTGGACGACGCGGCCATGCCTCGACCGGCTACACCCACAGCTCCATCCTCGTCACCTCGCTCGCGACGCTCCCTCTCCACCAACGGCCTCAATGTGGTGCTCAGATTCGAGTGCAACTGGTCACGCTCGACCGGCTCGCTGATCACCGGCAGGACGGCGACCGAGTGCGGCGCCTCGCCGGCCTCGTCGCTCCCGCCGGCGCCGTCCGTGTCTCCCAACGGAGGCATCGCGTTTCGAACCACAACGGACTGCGCGCTCCGCTTTTCGAACCACCAAAACTCGCTGCACCCAGGTGCAGGTGCAGGTGCAGGTGCAACAAGTTTGCGCCCGGCCCTCTAGCGCCGCCCGCTGGCCCCGGCTGCGTCCCCGCGCGGCCTGCCCGACGGCGTGGCGCCCGCCCTCCACCCACCTCCCCGCGCGGGGCCGCTCCGGGGCGACCCGGGCGCCCTCCGACCAAACTGCTCTATTACTATCATATAACAGTACTAGCCCGCCTCAACCCACTTTACCCATGTACATACTATTATACTACTAGTACTCGAGTACCATAGAGTTTGTTGTTGTACTCTTCTCTCTTGTTGTACGTACTTTTAGCTTACTGGGAGAAAAGAGAGAGGGGGGTGTGTTCTCTAGGCCCCTAAGGGCCCTACGCGCGGCGTGAGAGCTCGGAAGCGAGCTTTGCACGGCGATCGAGGATGGCACGGTTCACCCCCTTCACCGAAGCGATGGAGATGCGTTCCGCGTGGTGTGACACAAATGAGAGGCGGGAGTGGGGAGGGTACGCGGTGCGGTCAACGCCCGAGCGTTGAGCCTTGCGCGCAAGGCGGTTGATCTTTGCAACTGCTGGCGGCGAGAAGCCGCCGCCGAATGTCTCGTGGAGAAGCAGGTTGAACTTGTTTCGTTTGGTGAAGATCCCATCATGGTAGTCGCCACGCTGTGACTTGACGTAGCCTTGGCCGGTGGTGTGGTCGAACGCCCGTTGACCACGGAACCCGCGTTGCTTGCAGCCCATGTTTGCAAGGCGGGCGCGCTCTTCGGTGTTGCCGAAGGCGAACTTGTCTCCAACGGAGCCGGGGTTGCCTCCGGTGTCGGCGCGGCCGACCCCAACGGGCAAGCCACCCCGGAGGGGGGTCCAAAGTTTGACCTCGCTGATCTCGTCTTTTGACCTCGCTGATGGGTGTGATGGAGGTGTGATGGGTGTGTGATGGGTGTGATGGGTGTGTGACGGGTGTGTGATGGGTGTGATGGAGGTGTGATGGGTGTGTGATGGGGGTGTGATGGGTGTGTGATGGGTGTGTGATGGGTGTGATGGGTGTGTGATGGGTGTGTGATGGGTGTGATGGGTGTGTGATGGGTGTGATGGAGGTGTGATGGGTGTGTGATGGAGGTGTGATGGGTGTGTGATGGGTGTGATGGGTGTGTGATGGGTGTGTGATGGGTGTGATGGGGGTGTGATGGGGGTGTGATGGGTGTGATGGGGGTGTGATGGGTGTGTGATGGTGTGATGGGGGTGTGATGGCGGATATGAGACGGAACGGCAACATCGGGCGGATGATGGCTGTCTTGGCGTTTGGGCCCCCCGAGGGTCGCGCGTGCCTTCAAAGCAATGTGCCCATCGCCGCGACCAAGCTGCAATGCGACCACCTCCTGGAGCAGGCTGTGCTCTCTGGCCTATGGAATGCTGTCCTTCCATCCCGCCTCTGACTACCTAGCTTGTAATGCTTGTAGGATGTCGCCAACAACTCGATGGAGCAGTTTGCACATGGCTGGGTCACCGGCGCAGAGAACCGCCACAAGTCCTCACTCGTACAGGCCGGCAAGAGCGCGGAGGCGGCGGTGTATGTGCGGCGGATTCGCGAGGCAAACGTGGTGGCGGCGGAGGAAGCCAAGAGGGCAGCCGAGGCACTCGCAATGGCAGAAGAACTCGCCGCGGGGCTATCATGAGCTGTAGCCTGGAGAAAAGAGAGTGAACCGGCCTCGCCCGGCTCAGCCAGGTCGGTTTTGTAGCCCTCGTTGAACTGTTTGGTGAGTTCTGGTTTTTCGGCATCTCCCATAACGGGCCGGGAGACGGAGACGGCGTGGACACAATCGTACCAGGCGCGAAGTACGCCATCGTGTGGGCGCCGCCGGGCGGCGTTGTTGAGGAACCAGTCGCCATGGTAGTCCTTTGCACCACCGACTGTGTCCCCAAGTTCGAGTGCCCGCGTGACAGTCGAGCGGCACTGCGAGAGGTGAAGGCCGTTTCGGCGCTGAAGCTCGCCGATGAATATGTCGTCTGGAATGCATGTGGCGTTGCTACCGTCGAGTTTTGTGTCGAGCCACCGCCCCGCGTAAGGCTGCGCAGTTGACACGTAGCGGATGGACTCGCGTAGACGTATTTTGGTGTCGCCGGGCTGCCAGTTGGCTGCCGTGTAGTCGTCGAGGGCGCGCCACTCCTTCTGCAGATCGAACCAGTTCCAGATAGTATCGATGGCAGCAAGCGCCCGCGCGTACGGGCTTCCTGATTTGCAAGTGCCATCGATGACTGACTCCGGTGTTGGAAGAGACTCAGAAGTGGGGAGGCTGACGCCCTTGGGGTAGAACTCAGAGATCTTGCCGCCGCGCAAGGTGTAGTAGATGTTGTCGTCGCGCGCGGCTCGGATGGAGGCCACC
Organism: Emiliania huxleyi CCMP1516; assembly: GCF_000372725.1. Classification (NCBI taxonomy): domain Eukaryota; phylum Haptophyta; order Isochrysidales; family Noelaerhabdaceae; genus Emiliania; species Emiliania huxleyi. Next base: position 52,654 of record NW_005199058.1, read on the forward strand.
TCGTCTCGCCTCGAGAGCGCGGCTCTGTACGAGTTGACGGCGGCGTCTCGTGCACCGTACCCGCCGGAGCGCTCGGCTTCGGCGAGGTCCGGGCTGCAGGCCACAAGCTTTGACCAGCATTTGAGGAGGGAGATGTAGTAGGCCTCGGCGGGGCCGCGCACGCCCGTGCGGCCCCCACCCGTGTCGTTGGGCACGCCGACTGATGTGACGCCCGTGTCGACGCCGGAGCCTCCCGTGATGTGATCTCTCTCTTGTTGTATGATAGTAGTGTGGCAGTTTGGTCGGAGGGCGCCCGGGTCGCCCCGGAGCGGCCCCGCGCGGGGAGGTGGGTGGAGGGCGGGCACCACGCCATCGGGCAGGCCACGCGGGGACGCAGCCGGGGCCAGAGAGATTTCACGTTGTAGAGCGCCTCCTGAGGGAGGGTGTAGAGGATGTAGAGTGTAGAGCGCTGTATGTAGAGCTGTAGAGCTGTAGAGCGCTCTGGAGCGCTGTAGAGCTGTAGAGCTCTACATCCGGCGCGTGACGATGTGAGTCCGATGTAGAGCGATGTAGAGCGCGATTTTGCTGTAGAGTTTGTTGTAGAGGCTCTACAGCCAAACAAACCGCCGGGAAGGCAGTGACTCAAAGAGGTCGAGTCGCACTAATGGGGTGTCTCCGAGCTTACTGGAGCTCTGATGGACGGCCCTGACTATCCCTGACACACAGAGAGTCACTCTGACGGCACACAACACCCTATGACTGCGTCATGACCAGCCTGCCATGCGTCGCCGGTGCCGCATTCGTCGCTGTGCTTCTTTAGCAGGCGGTGGACTGTCGGCTGCGAGGACGGTCGCATTTGCGCGAGGCGAGGCGAGCATTCAGGCGCGTTGCATGCGCCATGACTCGCGCCAGCGCGTGCGGGAGCTCCTGGCTGAGCGTTGAGTCCAGGCGAGTTGCGCTGGCCACTATCGGTATCGCTACGCCGAGCCGAGCTGACGCGCCGAGGCGCCGGCCAGTCGCAGCCGTGAGGCATGCCACAGCAGCAGACTCTGGCACCTGCCACCCATTGGGCGGGCAGACAGAAGGCCAGGGCAGCACTGGCAAGTGCAACGCGCCTCATGTCGGAGAGGGACCGTGCCTCGTTCGCCGCTTATGATGTAAGAGTTTGTTGTAGAGATTTCACGTTGTAGAGCGCCTCTACATCGCTCTACAACGCACGCAGTTCGTCACGCGGTGGATGTAGAGCTCTACATCGCTCTACAGCGCTCCAGAGCGCTCTACATCTCTACAGCTCTACAGCGCTCTACACTCTACATCCTCTACACCCTCCCTCAGCGCTCAGGCTCGCATTACGGCTTTATCCATAGCGGGTGGGGAGAGGCCCTAAAACGGCGGGAGGGGTAGGGCTGTATCGACAGAGCTAGAGAACTCAACCACCCCTCCACCCCTCCAGACCACCACCCACCACCCCTCCACCCTCCCGGAGCGAGAGAGGTCCGTTCTCGAGCCCTCCCACTTCCACCCCTCCGACCGGAGGGCTCACCAGCTCACACAGGGCTGGAGGGGTCCCCGACTCCCCGTCGGACATAGAGGGCTAGCGCGCTGGGAGGGTGGAGCGGTCCACCGGGATTCCGAGAGGGAGAGGGAGCAGGAGGGCTGGGCGAGGCGGGAAGGTGTGGTGGGGTCCAGGCAGGAGAGATCAGGAGGGCTCGCCGCCCCCCGAGCTCGGGTGGTAGGCCAAGAGGATCTTCGGGCGGGAGGGCTCGAGAGGGGTCGGAAGGGCCCTCCGGGAGGCGTCGCAAAAGAAATCAGCCAGATCGCGCCGCCGCGTTGCGTTTTTTCTCAAACCACGTGCCTCTGGACCGCCGTTCTTGAAAAAGTGGGTGGGTGGGTAAACGCTTCGTAGGCCCCGGATGGTGAGTGGGTGGGTGGGTGGCTCAAGAAGCCCGTGCACGTGAACGGAGGTCCGGAGGCACGGGTGTAAGAAAAAAGCGCCCACACCCAACGGCGACCCGCCGCCGCGCCGCCGCGACCAAAAACACGCTGCCTGCCATGGACAAGCTCGATGCGTGGGACGCCTCGAAGGCTGATGACCCGCAGTTCATGATGAACATGGCCAAGAAGTACGTCATTATGGATACGCTCCAACAGCACGGCGGTGAGTGCAAGTTCGGGGTGCTCTTTCAACGCGCCGACGAGCTGCACTGCGATGTTCTAACGGCGGCGCTGAACTCGCTGAAGCGCAAGAAGGCCGTAGGTTACGAAAAAGAGATGCCACTGCTGAGCCCGGTCGACAATGAAGTAATGGTGAAGCTGCTCAAGCCAGACTTCGACTGCTTTGCGTGACCGCGATCGTCGCCCTGTTATCAGCTGTTTCGCCGCATGCTCCTAATGCTAATCAAAACATAACCTGTACACCTGCTTTTTCAGAAGAGATCACTCACGCACTGACTGAAATCGACCGACCGCCTGGCCCCGATCTCCTCGCACACAGCCACGCGTGGGTCCGGGTCGCCGCCCTCGCCGAACGCCTCCGTCGTCGCCTCGCCTCCGATCACGCCCGCGCTTAGCCGCACGGCGCAGGCCGCCACGAGCGCAAAGCAGCCCAAGGCAAAGACGCCCTCGCTGGGGTCCTGCGCAGAAGAAAAGACCGGAACGATCACCAAAGCAATGGGAGCATTTATGCGCGCGCATCTAACCTCGCTCGGCTCGAGATGCAATGCACCTGCCCCTGGCACGCCCGACAGGACGCGCGCCCGCACCGCCGCCGCCCACTCTTCCGGCTCCGACCTGCGGCACAGCGCAAGGCGGTTGCCGCTCGACGCACCCGAATGGCTGAGGTGTGCAAAGAAACCCTGCGACATTCCCGCTGGGTGCCACGCGCACCCGTCCGGACGGCGCGCGACATCGAGGAACTCGGCGATGTTCTCCGCTGCTCGGCGGTTACGGAGGCGGCCGCTATCGGCCTGCGGCCACGTCGCGCCGGGATGAGTACGTCTCGAGAGAATCGCACCCACTCCGGCAGGTGGGAAGAGGCACATTGGGAAGAGGCAGATGGATGGGAGGTTGCACACCGTTCGGACCAAATCGAGCGACTCCTCGTGTGCGACGCACCGGCCCTCCTCGAGGCAGTACACCGCCCGCCCCTCCACCGAGGCCGCCGGGAGCCGCAGCACTCGAGTCCGAAGGGCGGCAGCGAATAGCTCGAAGATTGCCATCCAGCGAAAGTTCGAAACCACCTCTGGGTCGAGGTCGAAGCGCTCGATCTCCCACCCGAGGAGTCTCGCCAGCGGCGGTGCCCACGCGAGCGACGCCGGATCCCAAGCGGCGCGCCAGCGCACCGCCACCCTCTGCCCGTCCAGCGGCACAAGCCGCGAGACCGAGGTCCGGTACGGCTTCAGCAAGGCCGCAGCGTCAGCATCCCACCGCGTGGCCGCGGCAGAGTACGCGCTTGCCCCACGTATCGTGGACATCTCAGAAGAGAAGATTACTTTGTCATCGAGCGCTTCGGGCGGAAGCATCGTCGTGCCAGCGCTGAGCCATGCACGTACATTGGCAGCCGCGGGCGTGTCCACACAGCCGACGGACACGAGGAGTGGCGATAACATGGCGCGATACCACGGCGAGGAGCGAAGAAGCGCGTGTAGGTCGCCGACGATAAACCCGCGTCGCGACGACCTAAACCTCAACACAGGGTTTCGGCTCCCTAGCGGATAGGGGGTCTGTAATAACCGCACCTGACTCGTCCACCTGACTCGCGCCAAAACGCCCTTGTACTTTTAGCTTACTGGGAGAAAAGGGAGAGGGGGTTGTGTTCTCTAGGCCCCTAAGGGCCCTAAGGTACGCGCGGCGTGGGAGCTCGGAAGCGAGCTTTGCACGGCGATCGAGGATGGCGCGGTTCACCCCCTTCACCGAAGCGATGGAGATGCGTTCCGCGTGGTGTGACACAAATGAGAGGCGGGAGTGGGGAGGGTACGCGGTGCGGTCAACGCCCAGAGCGTTGAGCCTTGCGCGCAAGGCGGTTGATCTTTGCAACTGCAGGCGGCGAGAAGCCGCCGCCGAATGTCTCATGGAGAAGCAGGTTGAACTTGTTTCGTTTGGTGAAGATCCCATCACTACATGTACCTACCTATTGTAGGCAGGGCCCTTTTGGGCGAAACAAGACCAACCTACCTACCTTGCTACCTATCTGGGAGGGGCCAGCCAGTGCGCAGTGGCGACAGACCCCCTATCCGGCTAGGAGCCGGAACCCAGGGCCGGGGTCTTTCTTACTCCTACGATCCAAGCCTAAAGTCTGCACAGGTTGTGGAGGACACGATCCCGGCGTGAACACAACTAACTGACGGATCCGCTCTCCTCACAGTCGCACGCGCCGCGCTGCGGCGCGTGTCTTTGTTTGAAGTCAAAAGAGAAAAGTCGAATCAGAGCGGTTTCGGCCTTGTCCTCCGTTTCCTCCCCTGGCCCCCCGTCCTGGACCTCTCCGGGACGCACGCCGGCGAAACACCATCAAGCTGCTGTATACGGCCCCGGCATCGCCTTCCCACAGGCTTAGCTAGACTGAGAGATATTGTGCACATGGTTGGTCTCTACAATATATAACTGACATTGAACCTCCCAGAGCTCGTCCCGGTCCGTCACGGCCATCCTCGGCCTCCGGAGGGCCCCCGGCCGCGGCGAGGTGCGGCGGCGTCACAAATCCGACCACAGAGCACCGGGACGCGGTCGGGCGATCCGAGGCCCAACTAGGCGTATGCATTGCCTATCCAGGGCGATCAGCTGACCTATCAACAGGGCCTGCGGCGCCGTGGTCAGGAGCTGCTGTTCACGCGCGTCCACACTTTCACACCGCGTAGCTTTCACACCGCGTAGTATGGAGTCTCAGCCCGCCGAGCCAGCGTCGTCCGAGCCGGCACCAGCACCAGCACCAGCATCGTCCGAGCCGGCATCAGCGACGTCAGCGCCGGTACCGACGGAGCAGGCAGAACCAACGGAACTGCAGCCGCTCGGCGGCGCAGCGGCGGCAGGAGCAAAGCCGGCCCGGCGGCGACGGCAGTGGGCAGATGCGGCTCCTGCTCCCGCGGCCGCCAAGCGTTCGCGCTGGGAGGAGCCCAAGCCGGAGCCGCGACGCAGCCGGTGGGAACGCTCCGCCGAGCCTCCCGCTCCGGTCGACCCGAGGCAGGAGCGAGTCGACGCGATCACCGCGATGCTCGAGACGGCGAGCGAGGAGGAGAAGCCGGCGCTGCTCCTCGCTCGCGCGGAGTTTGTCAAGCAGATGGTCTCGATCCGGCTCGGCGGGAGCGGTGAGACGGCCAGTCAGCCAAGCGAGGTCAAGGTGCTGCTCCGGGACGACATGCTTCCAAACGGGCTGCAGGCGGTGGTGGGGCTCGTCATCGGCGCGACACACGCCCCGCGAGAGCAGCACGCGCGCGCCGCCCGCACGCGCGCAGAGAGGAGCGCGCGCGCGCATGCCACGGCCAGAGACGCGAGGCGGTGCGAGTGCGAGGGCGACGCCTGCCCTGTCGCCTCGCCTGCCTGCCCTGTCGCCTCGCGCCTGCCTGACTCCGCCTCGCGTGCCGCGCGGCAGGCACACGCGGCATCACGCAGAAGCTGCTCGAGGCCGAGGCCGGCTGCCGCATCGCCGTGCGGGGCAAGGGCTCGAGCCGCACGAAGATGCTCTTCGGCGGGGACGACGAGGAGCAGCAGCCGCGCCGAGGCATCCTCTCCTCGGTGCGACGCTGAGCGAGCCTCCTCTGCCCGCAGGAGGAAGAGCCGTGCCACGTCGTGATCCGCGGGCCGACTGGCGCGGCGGTCGCGCTGGCCGCGGCTCGCTTCGCGCCTCCGCGGCGAGGTGGTGCCGAGGGCTGGTCGTCGGTGCTGTAGGTGGCGGACACTGATGAGAATGAGACGAACCGTCACAAGACCCGTATTCACGCGGGGTAGCGGCTGAGGCCCCGTGGCGGCGCACCAGGTGGCAAAGACGAAGGCGCTGCTCGACATCCTCCTCGACTTCAAGTCGGCGAAGGGGGAGGCGTTGCGCGCGCAGCAGCGCAAGGAGGGGCAGCGCATCAACGGCACGCTCCGGGACGACTCGGACGCACTCGACCTGCAGAGGCGAGGCGCTTCCCCGACGCTTCCTAGACGCTTCCTAGACGCTTCCTAGACGCTTCCTAGACGCTTCCTAGACGCTTCCTAGACACTTCCTCGACAAGCAGAGGCGCGCGCGCACGGCGGGGGGGGGGGGGGTGGCGGCGGGTGGCAGAGCGGCTTGTTTGGTCCGGCCCCGTGGCGACCCTCGACGCGCCCCTCGCAGGCTGCTGACGGGCGGGGCACGCGCAGCTCCTTCCGCTGTCGGGCTGGGCCCGCTCGGAGGAGAGAGGTGGAGGGGGGGCGCGTGGCACGGCCGGGCGGAGGGCGAGGCGTCTCTTTGCCGCTGTATAGGGTCGGCCTCGCGCGGCGTGCCTCCGCCCCTGCCTCCGCCCCGCCACGCGGCGGGAAGCTCCGCCGGCTCGGGCGGCGGCGGCGCTTCCTGCGCCGGCGGCTCTCAGGACGACGAGTACAGGCGAGGGAGGGGAGGGCCGAGGGGCTCTGCTCCCGGCCACGGCGCAGAGCGTGTCTGCCCCCGACTAGGCTGCTGATGGCGGAGCTGGGCGAGCTGGGCGCAGGGACCGAGCCGCCGCCCGCCGAGCCGCCGCCGCCTTGGGCGGAGCTCGGGCGGCAGCAGGAGCTGGAGCGGCAGGCGCCTGTAGCCGCGCCACTGGGCGTGCCGCGGCCGCCGCCGGGCGCTCCACCGCCGCGGCCGCCTCCTCTGCAGCCGGTCGGGGCAGCGCCGCCGCCTCCGTGGAGGCCCCCGTGGGCGGGAGCAATGCGAGCGGCGCCTCCAGGGCCGCCCATGCCGCCTCCGTATCCCTACGCGACGTGCGGCCCACCCGGTCTCGCAGGGGCGTACCCGCCACCAGGGGCTTACGGGTACCCCGCCATGCACGGGTACCCTCGGTACCCGCCCCACCCCCTCCCACCGCCGTATGGCTCGCCGCACTACGCGCCGCCTTATCCGCACCCGCCGCTAGGCTCACGGCCGCAATGACCGCGGGCCGCCGGCACGTCCGCTCCGGGTCCGGCTCTTTACGTCACTCTTGGCCGTGAAGTGTGCCGCGGCCAAGACGAGTAATTGAAATCTCTAGTCTTTTTTAGAGATTGAGAGCTTAAAGATTTGAAAGACTCCACTCGGGTCTACAGTGCTACCCAGAGATTTGAGACCAGAGATTTGAGATTTGGGAGGCCTCAGAGCTCAGTCACTCGGCCTCCGGTGGGAGACTTTGAGAATTAGAGACCAGAGAGACTTGGAGAATGAGATTTCCCACACCAAAAGGAATCTGCGGTCGAGTTTGCTCGAGATCCAAGAGTTGAGACTCGACCTAGAGATTTGAGAGCTGAGATTTGGAGATTTGCCGTGTAAATACTGACAAGAGCCTCGAAGCTTCTAGAAGGGTTGGGTGGGTTTGACCTCCAGGGAGATTGTGGGTCAGGCTGTGCCCTACTCGAGTAGATTTTGGTTGTCCCGAAATGATGTTTTTCGAACGAAGCGAGATAAAGGCGTTGGAAGGTTGACGTTGAGGAATCTTCGCCATTTGAGATTCTCTGTCACGCGTTTCCTCTAGAAACTCACACCGAGCGACGGGAAGACTGAGATTTCGTGGCTGAAGTCTCGACGAAGATTTGGGAGATCTCAAGGGCGGGACTAGAGACTGAGATCTGCCCTGAAATCTTCAGGTCTCACTCCTCTCAAAATCTCTAACACGTCTAAGAAAGACTAGTCACTAGAGAGATTTCGATAATGACTGGCCACAGCAAGACGCCCAAACCCCAAAGCCAAACGGACATTGCGCATTGAAACACATATTGCGCGCTTGTATGTGATTGCGGTGAGATCACAAAAAGCACAAAAGCGAAAAGGCAACGGGGTCCGGCGCGGAACGGAGCTCGAAACGATGGAGTGTGAGGACTCTGTGAGCTGTGACGCGCGTCGGCGCGTGTTACAAAGCAACGACGCAAGTCGCTCGGCGGAGCGTGGTAAAGCTCAGCCGCGCAGGTGGGTTCGCGGGGAAGAGGACGCAGGGGAGCGAGTGGGGACAGCGCTCGTACACGCCGGGCAAGTCCTTCGCCTCTGCCTGCTCCTCCGCGCCGTGCGCCTGCGCGTGCATGGAGGGCATCGCGACGCCCTCTCGCTCCGAAGCGGCGATAGCGTCGTCGAGCGGCTGCAGGATATGGCACGGCTCTGCGCCCGCCGCCTCTCGTACCGCCGCCACGTCCGTCGCCTGCAGCACCTCGAGGGCGAGCTCCCCGGCGCTGCTCGCGGCTGCCCACACCACGCCGTCCACGCGCAGCCTCACCTCGGACAGCACCGTCAGCTGGCCCGACCGGCCGGACGGCGCGGCGTGCAGCGGCACCGCCGTCACCGCGGGCGCGCCGCGCGCCGAGGTGTAGCCCTCCTCGTGCGCGTCTCCCTCCAGCGCCGCGAGCCAGACCCAGCCGTGAGACAGCAGGCCGGCGGGCTGCGCGGTCGGAGGCAGCCAGCGGGCCCCGGGCGGCGCCTCTGCGGCGAAGCTGAGCACGCGCAGGCTCCGCCCGCGCCCGTCCTCAAAGCTCGAGCAGAGCACCTGCGCCTCGGCGCTGAGAGGCATCTCGCCGCCGCCGGCCGCCCACGGCGCCGCCGCCCCGGGAGCCGCAAAGAAGGTCCAAGTCGGCGCGGCAAACGGGTTGGACAGCTCCATCACGAGGCGCAGGTCGACGCATCCGCTCCAGCCCGGCGCCCGCACTGGCCGCGGCGCACCGAGAAGCTCACCCTCGAGCGCCTCGTGCTTCAGGTGCGGGTAGAGGAAGGCGTCGACGAGCGGGTTGCGGCCCGCCCGAGCCGGCCAGAGCGCGACGCCCTCGGGTGAGAAGCCCATCTCTCGCTCAAGCCGCTCGCGCCAGCTCGCCTCGGAGAGGGCGGCATCGCGAAATGTGGACGAGCATGCAGCGAGAGAGAGGGCCGCGGCCCCAGGAAGAAGCCCGGAGATGAGCACGAGGAGGTCAGGAGAAAGGCTGGCGAGCGATGGCGCAACCGCTGCGCCGGCTGAGACAGTGCAATGGCGGCTCAACGAGTCGGTCAGCTCCTCGTCCGACATTCCGGCAGGATCGATTTGTGAGGTTGGGCGCGGGAGAAGCAGCTGGAGAGAGCGCAGGATGCAGTTGCTCGTTGCGTGTGGGGTGGGGCAAGCCGGGTATCCCGAATGGAGGGGCAGGGGGGTAGTGGGTGTATGGGGTCTCCACCCTGTACCCCCTACCCTACCCCTGACTCCTCAACCCAGCGGTCCGGTCACAACACTCGTAAAAAAGACGCGCACCAGTGGAGGACCCACCAGCCGTCGGCCGCACACGCCTTGGGACTGCGCGCATTGGCACTGACAATGAAAAAAAATTGAAAAAATTCAAGCGATCCTCACACCTCAGCGGCGCGTCCCCACAACATCAACAAGACGCCCCCGTCTCCAATAAAACACAATCACAAACCCTCGACAAGGCGGCCGATCTCGTTATGCACGCACAAACTGTACACGGGAGGACGGGACGGGGCGGGTTGGCTGTTGGGGCTAGAGGCTTTGGGGCGGGGTCGGACGCGCATCTCGAAGCGCGGGTGACGACCAATGGAGGTCGGGAACGAGCGCCCGCCGTCGGCAGCAGCCAGCCCCGCGCCCTTTGCGCCTCTAAAACCAGTCGGCCCGCATCTCCCGCACGGTGGTGTCGAGCGAGAGGAGCGTCGCCGCCACCGGCTCCGTCTTTGGGAGCTCGTGCCGGAAGTAGTAGGCGGCGGTGTGGAGCTTGCCGCAGTAGAACCCGTCGGCGCCATCGGCGGCGGCGGCGGGCCGCGCTGCGGCGGTGGCGAGCCGGAGCCACATCCACCCCACCACGGTGTGGCCCACGAGGTTGAGGTACCTGACTCGGCATCGGCTCGTGATCAGCTGCGCAGCTCAGTGAGTAGCGGCGCGCCCCACCAGGCCGGGGCGCACCTACAGCAGGACGGGGCCAGCCCTGCCGCTGCGTCGCCGCGCAGAGAG
>NW_005199058.1:63477-64519 GCF_000372725.1 Emiliania huxleyi CCMP1516
GTGCCTACGCCCAAGGGGAGATATGGGGAGATCTCGTGCCTACGCCCAAGGGGAGATATGGGGAGATCTCGTGCCTACGCCCAAGGGGAGATATGGGGAGATCTCGTGCCTACGCCCAAGGGGAGATATGGGGAGATCTCGTGCCTACGCCCAAGGGGAGATATGGGGAGATCTCGTGCCTACGCCCAAGGGGAGATATGGGGAGATCTCGTGCCTACGCCCAAGGGGAGATATGGGGAGATCTCGTGCCTACGCCCAAGGGGCGGTGCTGCCAGTGAGAGGCTGCCCGTGCCTCGCCGGGCGGAAGCGCGGGGCGGGGCGGGCATGCTCGATGATTCTAGGAAGAGTCTAGGAAGTGTCTAGGAGGTGTCTAGGAAGCTCTAGGCGGGCGTGCTCGATGATTCTAGGAAGAGTCTAGGAAGTGTCTAGGAGGTGTCTAGGAAGCTCTAGGCGGGCGTGCTCGATGATTCTAGGAAGAGTCTAGGAGGTGTCTAGGAGGTGTCTAGGAAGCTCTAGGCGGGCGTGCTCGATGATTCTAGGAAGAGTCTAGGAGGTGTCTAGGAGGTGTCTAGGAAGCTCTAGGCGGGCGTGCTCGATGATTCTAGGAAGAGTCTAGGAAGTGTCTAGGAGGTGTCTAGGAAGCTCTAGGCGGGCGTGCTCGATGATTCTAGGAAGAGTCTAGGAGGTGTCTAGGAGGTGTCTAGGAAGCTCTAGGCGGGCGTGCTCGATGATCCGCTTGCCGCCCTGCTCGCGCCCCTCGGCGTAGAGCAGCGACTCGTTGAGCCCGCGCTTGCCGAGCGCTGCCGCCCAGAGCCCAACCTCGATCCGCATCGCATTCATCATCTGAAACATCGCGCTCAGCCCCTGGTGCGGCTCGCCCACAAGGTAGCCAGTCGCGCCGCCGGCGCCGCCGCCGAGCGACCAGGCGCAGTTCGGCAGGGCGCGGTGGCCCATCTTCTTGTTGAGGCCGACCACCTAGGGAGTGTCTAGGAACTGTCTAGGAAGTGTCTAGGAACTGTCTAGGAAGTGTCTAGGAAGTGTC
>NW_005199058.1:64619-66280 GCF_000372725.1 Emiliania huxleyi CCMP1516
AGACCAAAGATAAAAAAAAGAAAAGAGAAAGAGGCAGACAAAAAAGGAAAGAAAAGGAAGATAAACAGACCCGAAGCAGAAAACCAAAGAACCAAAGAGGCCGGAAAGAACACCGAGAACACGACAAACAAAAAAACCCCCCCGGAAAACCCCAAGAAAGGCTTTCCCCGCCCACACCACCATTGGGAACACCCCTGCCCCACGGCCTAGCAACCGCCTCCTCCGGCCTCATGCGGGCGCCATTCCGACGGCCACGACTTGACAACCTCGATGATCGAGTCGAGCATGGCGCCCGCCTGAGGCCGGAGGGGGCGGTGGCGAGGGCGGTGGGGCTGGGGTGGCGCCAATGGCGGTGGGGGCGGCGGAGGCGCGTCTCGGCGGCATCTCGGCGGCGTGTCTCGGCTGTGCGTCGGCCTCGGCGTCGCCCGCCGCGTTCCGGTCGTGCAGCGTGGCAGCGTGGATGGTCAGCGCGAATGCGCCCTCTGCGTACGCCTGCGGGCCACGTCTCTAACCCTAACCCTAACCCTAACCCTAACCCTCTGCGTACGCCTGCGGGCCACGTCTCTAACCCTAACCCTAACCCTAACCCTCTGCGTACGCCTGCGGGCCACGTCTCGGGCGTGTCTGGGACGCGTCGTGGCCGCGTCGGCGGCGCGGCGCATGATGCTGCAGCAGCATCTCGACTACATCTCGACTGTCTCGACTGTATCTCGGCCACATCTCGCTCCTTTTGCTGCAGCAGCATCCGCTTGACGTCGTCGTGCCTACGCCCAAGGGGAGATATGGGGAGATCTCGTGCCTACGCCCAAGGGGAGATATGGGGAGATCTCGTGCCTACGCCCAAGGGGAGATATGGGGAGATCTCGTGCCTACGCCCAAGGGGAGATATGGGGAGATCTCGTGCCTACGCCCAAGGGGCGGTGCTGCCAGCGAGAGGCTGCCCGTGCCTCGCCGGGCGGAAGCGCGGGGCGGGCGTGCTCGATGATTCTAGGAGGTGTCTAGGAGGTGTCTAGGAGGTGTCTAGGAAGCTCTAGGCGGGCGTGCTCGATGATCCGCTTGCCGCCCTGCTCGCGCCCCTCGGCGTAGAGCAGCGACTCGTTGAGCCCGCGCTTGCCGAGCGCTGCCGCCCAGAGCCCAACCTCGATCCGCATCGCATTCATCATCTGAAACATCGCGCTCAGCCCCTGGTGCGGCTCGCCCACAAGGTAGCCAGTCGCGCCGCCGGCGCCGCCGCCGAGCGACCAGGCGCAGTTCGGCAGGGCGCGGTGGCCCATCTTCTTGTTGAGGCCGACCACCTAGGAAGTGTCTAGGAACTGTCTAGGAAGTGTCCAGGAAGTGTCTGGGAAGTGTCTGGGAAGTGTCTGGGAAGTGCCTCGACGTCGTTCGGGCTGCCGTCTGGGAGGAGGTGCGGGACGAGGAAGAGGGAGATGCCTGGTCGAGAAGGGAGGAAGGAGTTGGAAGTGGGCGGGGAGAGGGGCCGGGCGAGGGGGCCGAAGCGCTGCCTCTCGCCCCAGGAGGCGTGGAGGTGTCTAGGAAGTGTCTAGGAAGTGTCTAGGAGGTGTCTAGGAAGGCGCTGCCTCTCGCCCCAGGAGACGTGGAGGTGTCTAGGAAGTGTCTAGGAGGTGTCTAGGAGGTGTCTAGGAAGGCGCTGCCTCTCGCCC
>NW_005199058.1:67083-69017 GCF_000372725.1 Emiliania huxleyi CCMP1516
CTTGATGCCATCGAGGGGTAAACTGAGACTTATCCGAGCCGAGTAATAGAAATCATCTCCCTCAATCGGCTTGGGAATAGGGACCCGGCCGCAAGCGGCGTGGCGTGGGTCTGCGTTGAGCATCCCTCCGGGGGCCCCTCTGCGCCGGGGAGGCGTTGTTGGAGGCTAGGACGCAAGCGTCCGTCGCCTTTTTCAAACTCGGGGCCCACTCCGGTCTCCGGACTCCGCTGCGCTCGACCCGAATTTGGAGGGCCATGAAGTTTAAGGTGTTGCTGCGCAAAAGGGGCGGGGCGCGGGCGCGCGGCGGCGGGCCGAGAGTTCTTTTTGGAGATCAGACCTTTCGATGGTTCATGCTTTCTATGTCTTCGATCTATCATGCTTCATGACACGACACGCGGTGGTGGGAGCTTGGTCAGTTGGTGGAGCTGTCAGCTGATCGATCCAAGCGGGTGGGGAGTGGGGGGCATGGCTGGGCATGCAGGTCCGCCAGTCGGCCCGGCCTCTGACGTGGTGCTGCCGCTGCATTCGCTGAAGAAGAGAGGTGCGACTTGATTGGAGGCACTGGAGCAGCACTGGAGGCGAGGGTGGGGAAGGGAAGGTTGGGCCGGGCCGTGCGGAGGGGCTGATGGCGCTGGCCAGCGCGGGGTGTGAGATGCCGTCGTCGTCGTATACTGCTGGCCCTCGCCCTCAGTTGCCAGGGCTGTGGGCTGCAGAATTGGCGTCTGTGGCGTCTACGCAGGCTCTGCAGCGTGATGGCTGGCGGGACTGCGAGGCTGGCGGCAGCGGAAGGAGAGGCTGGGCACGAGCCAGGAACAGGCTGGCCAGGTCCGCAGGTGGCTGCGCTCGGGCGAGGCGCGCGCGCGCGCATGGCAGGCCGAGCAGGCTCGGCATATGGGAGAGAGAGAGATTCTCTCTTGCCGATATGGTGAACCGCCCGATGTCGCGATGCGGTTTCCCGCTTTTCCGCGATCATTCCGTCCAATCGAAGGAAGCGCCGGATCGCCCATGTTATGGAGTTAGCCAAACTTGCCCCGCCCTTCTTCGGCTGAGATTCCGGCGGGGGTTTTTGCACGGTATTCGGATTTTCGCTATTTGGTCGTGTGGGTGTGATTCCGGGATTAGTCAATGGTACCGCGTCGGCGACGCGGGCGCCTTGCGGGCAGAGCCCAAAACCTTTGTCTTGCGCGGTCAAAAACAAAACACGATGGGAAGAACATCGGCAAGCGATGAAGCAAAAAAGAAAGACGCCGAGCGACGCTCCGAGATCGCCCGAGATAGCGCGGCGCGGCCCCGAGATCGCCCGAGATAGCGCGAGATCGCCCGAGATCGCGCGGCGCGGCCCGAGGCGAGTTGGATGGGTTGGGAGCGAGGGGGCGGAAGTGCTCAGTGCGGTAGATGGTCAGCTCGAGGCGCGTGAGCCGGACTTGTGAGCCGGACCACCCCCTCTTGAACCCTGCGTTGTTGAGCCAGGACTCAACATACTCGGGCTGTCGCCGTCCCAAACTGTCACTCCCCTTTCTCCCGGCCGGGGTGGGGCGCGCGCGGGTGGCGGCGGGTGTGCGGGATGTCTGTGGGACCGAGAGCATCGAAGGCTAAGCTCAAAAAGAAAGAAACTCAAGATCGCCTGCTGGCGCAATCCTGGGGTTCACAGCCTTGTTATTGAGAAGAAAATACCTCCTATGGCGCTGTTCACAGGAGTTCACCTTCGCCGCGCCAGTGACGCCTGCCACGGCGGGACGCGTAGCAACGCGTTGGCGCCTAGCCAGGCTGCGCTGGCCACTCTAGTACGTTGTCGTTGTGGTGATGCTCCGTAACCACCGCGTCCTCGCGGCCGCCGCGTCGGCTCTCACCCTGCAGCTCGCCGCCAGCCACGCCAGCGCGGCGGCGCTCTCCGGCCAGCAGCCGCCGCTCCGCACGCTGCACGAGTCGTTCCT
>NW_005199058.1:72810-75071 GCF_000372725.1 Emiliania huxleyi CCMP1516
GGCGTCTCCACGGGCGACGTGGCGGCAATCGAGCCCGTGGCGGCAATCACCGGCGCGCTCGCCCGCCGGCTGAGGGAGAAGACCTCGCGCGCCGCCTCGACGACGAGCATGCCCGAGTCGAGCCGCTCGCGGCCGAGCACGCTGTGCTGCTCGTTGTGCGTGCCTGGGGCGCGAGACGGGCGGGCGTGAGCCGTCTCCCTCTCGGCGCCGCGTGTCGGCCGTGTGCCGCGCCGTGAGGCACGCTCGTGATGCGCGACGAGATCTTCTCGAGCGCGATGTCGAGGTTGGTGGGCTTGCGCGCGACCTGCGGCGGCTTGATCATCGGCGGCGTCTCGTCGTACGCCTCTGCGGCGTGCGAGGCGTCCTCCCGCAACGAAGGCGGTGGCTGCTGCGAGAAGCGCGACTGGCGTTGCGCCTGCCGCAGCCCGGCGTCAACCTGGGAGGAGGGAAGCGGTTGAGGGAAGCGGCATCGTGAGGGCTGCGGCGGTGAGGGCTGCGGCGGCGAGAGCAGTGGCGGCGAGAGAGGCAGTGTCGTGAGGGTAGCAGCGATCAGGGACGAAGTGTCGTGACGGCGGCGGAGAGAGAAGGCGAGGGCAGCGGCGGCGAGGGTCGCTCGCCGTGTCGGGAAGGTCAAAGGACTTTTGGGGGAGGAAGAAGCCGGCGATGGTGAAGCAGACGAGCACAGCCGACTGGACGTAGAAGGGGACTCGCCAGCCCTCAGTGCTGAGGCAGCTGCCTGCGTGCTCGATGTACCCGGCATGGCACCCGTCCCCGAGCTCCTTGTCGAGGGTCATGACGCCCGAGATGGCGTAGCCGAGCATGATGCCGAGCGGCGTCCCTCCCTGGATGAGGGCCATCCAGCGGGTGCGCCGCTCCGGCGGGGCGTACTCGTCGACCCAGACGGGGAAATACACCGACGTGGGAGCCTGCAGCAGCCCGATGAAGAAGCGCGTGCTCAGCAGCCAGGCAGAATTCTGACTGCTCGCAAACATCGCCGTCATCGCCGTGTTGAGGCAGACCATCACGCGGCACACGCGCGTGGGAGAAAAGCGCTTGAGGAGCGGGCCGCCGAGCAGGCATCCTGTCGCCTGCCCGACGTAAACCAGCGAGCCGAGCAGCCCGAGCTGCCACGCCTGCAGCCCGAACCTGAGCTGGATATTTGTGAGCGCCGCAGGCACGCCGCCGCCGTCGAGGGATATGACGATGTTGAGCGTGGCGAGGCCAATAAAGATGAAGCTCTGCGCAGAGTCTGCCATTTCTATGCGGCTTTGCGATCGATCATCCGTCCTTGTTGTTTGCCTACCTGGTCTAGCGTCCACCCATACCGCGTTGGTGTCCAGTCCGAGCCTGGCTGTTCTTCACCTTTCTACCTACCTACCTACCAGTGTGTGTGTGTGTGACTCACACCCTACCACCACGAATATCCTCCCTTTGTGTTTTTGTTTTCTCTCTGAGAGCTGTTCTGGGGCAAAATTGAGGAAGCGGCACATTTTGGCCCCAAAACAGCCTCAGAGAGAGAGATTTTTGTCAGCCTAAAACTAGAATAGGGAAACTAGCAGGAAACACGGACGGAAAGGAACCCCTTGGAAAGGCCAAGCGGGAGTTCGGGCCGTCGCCGGACGGGGACGCTGAGTCCGCCATTATGCGGCTTTGCGATCGATCCGTTCTTGCTTACTGATTTCTTTCCTCTCTCTTCTTCTGGTTTAGTATGTTGTTTGTTGGAGTGGCGAGAAAGGAAAAAGAAATACCCTCGCGCCTCGTGTCTCTCTCAGGTGCTGCTCTCGCACCGCTGCCCGGCGCGGGCCTCTTGCGGGGCCTCCGCCGAGATGCGCACCACGCGCGCCCCGGTCCGGCGGCCGGCCCCTCCGGCTCCCCTCCCCGGGCGCCGAGCCTGCGCTCGTCGAGCAGGGCGCCGCCGCCAGCGACCGAATGTCGCCGATGCGCCCGACCGATCCGCCCCTGTCGCCCCCCGCGTGCGAGTTCCCAACTGCCGTACACCCGCTCCCCGCAGACGCCGCGATGACTTTCAAGCGCTTTGTGGAGGTCGGCCGGGTGTGCCTGATCACGTATGGTCCGAACGAGGGCAAGCTCTGCACGATCATCAACATGATCGATCAGGGCCACGTCCTCGTCGACGGCACCGGCGCTGGTGAGGCTGGCTGCACCCGCATGGGCATCTCCGTGAAGCGGCTCATGCTCACGGACCTGACTGTGTCCATCTCGCTCAACTCGACGCGGAAGTGCGACCGCCCCCCCCCCCC
>NW_005199058.1:75210-93873 GCF_000372725.1 Emiliania huxleyi CCMP1516
CCTCCGTGCGCCGGGAGATTGACTGGCCTTGCGCCGCACTCTCTCCCGGTGGCTCGATTGGTCGTCACTCCTCGATTGGCCTCTCCTCCTTGGGTAGAGCAAAACCGCTGTTAGTAACGTATGCCCCAGTCCACCGCGAGTGTGTCATAACATCCACTGGCACCATGAGATCTATCTGTGAGTGTTCTCAGCCGCACCAGCACATGCGAATCACGGCGCGGTCGCGCGCCGCGCGGTCGTCACATGACGATCCAACAGCCAACACGAATACACACGTACACACGATCATTTATGTGCCCCCACACCACCGGGGCACCGCGATCTCGACGAAAGGGTCGGAGCTCGTCGAAACAATTCGCTCGCGGCGCTGCGCAGGACCAGTGAGTAGAATGACACATATCAAGATATAACGCAGAACGGCATGGAGTCGGCGGGCAGAAGCGTACGCAGCTCTCGCTCAGCCGCCGCCCAACCGTCCCTGAAGGCGGCACGGTCGACGGCGTTCACCCCTCGATCGTGCACCAACTGGTTGCGTATCGTGACCAGCTTCCGCATTCGGCGGACGACTCCTTCCGGCAGCGGCTGACCCGCCGGCGTCTGGGCCACGCTGATCTTTTCGTGAAGGCCTGCTGTCGGTGGCGCACGGAAGCTCTCCTCGAGCAGATACTCCATCTCCTTTGTGGCGCGAATAACAACCTCAAAGTCGTTGCCGTCCACTACTGGAGAGTCGTCGAGTGCGGCGCGCAGAAGAAGCGTGGCAATCGAGACAGCGCAGCAGGCGCCAAGCTCAAACGAGCCGGAGGCGAAGGAGGCCACGGCTGCGGCGCAGAGGGCGAGGGCGGCGGCCCTGCGAAGCCCTCGCCTGGAGGATATGCGAGGAGCCAGCGGCGAGGAAGCCACGGGAGGGCGACGAGCCGGACGCTGCGGCGCCGGGCTGCGAGAAGGCCGTGTTGCCGTTCGCTCCATGGATGGACCTGTCGGCTATTGCCAGCCGCTACCACAGCTGCTCGGTGTGAACAGAGTTCGCCACCGAGCAGCGTGGAGCTCCGCAACCGCGAGGCTAGGGCGCACACCCCGAGGCCCCGACTGGGTTTGGTTGTTTAGCTGGCGAGTCGAGACCAGGCCTGCTATTCACAGCACAAGCCCTCGCCGGGGGCTCGAGCATGCGCTCCTTTTTCCAGCGGATCCCCCCCTGTGAAAAAGTGAGGCGTGGTCTCTACTCGCCAGGTTGTTTAGTCCCTCCCTGGTCGCAAGAAAGAATTTTGGGCATGCGAAGGATCCTACCTATCCCTCCCTTGCTTGGCTGTTTTCTTTCTTTCTTTCTTTACTCTAGGTACATGTACATGTAGCACGGGACTGGCTCGCACAGGCAAACGGGTGCCAAGAAAAGAAATAAGAGCTGCCCACCCCCGCGCGCCACCTGGCGTCTTCCTCGCTCCGCGTGGTTCGCGCTGAAGTCCTCTCGCCTTCCATGCTCGTTGCGAGCGCGAGCACTGTCTCGGTCTTCCTTGCACTCGCCGCGATTCTGCTCCTCCACCAGTGCTTGCTCAACGTTTGCCACCGCTGCATGGGCGAGAGCGCCAGCAACGCGTCCATAAACCTCGTCGCGGGTCTGGAATTGGGCATGGGAGTGCTGATGGTGTTTGGAGTCGGCCGGCTCGAGATCCACCACTACACCAGCTTGGGCGAGCAGATCGATCCAAATTGGTGGCGGCGGTGGGAGGCGTGGGTGGCGTCCGAGCAGCTGAGGCGGGGCGCCGACAATTCGAGCAGCGACGCCGCGTTGCCGTGGTGGGCTCGGACGCGGCCTGCGCGCGCAAACCGCTCACGAAAACATTGGAATGGCTCGCTCAAGCCGCTCACCCTCTGGCAGTGTGGCCAGGTCTTCAGCGGGCGAGCAGCGCCGCTCCGCTTCCGAGGGCTCGGCGCCGTCGGGCCGCTCGGCCGCACGCTGCAGGGCGGCGGGGTGATCCTCTTCACGCACCTGCGGCGCACCTCCGGCTCCGTGCTCGAGGACTGCATCTTGCTCCCCTCGCTGGCGGCCATCGTCGGGCTCCGGATGAACCGACCGCTGCGGGCAGGCCGCTTCACCGGCAACGCGGTGGGCATCAACTGCTACGAGGGCGGCTTGGGCCGCTTTGGCTCTCCCTCGCTGCCGCGTCGCGAGCTGGTGCAGCTGCAGCAGTGGCTCGCGCACCCCCTCCTCGTCTACCGCCACTGCCCGCACGGCCTCCACGCGCACCTCCTCCCGCAGCGGCCGCACGCCTACCTCACCTTCCTGCGCGAGCCGGCGCAGCGCCTCATCAGCTGGGCCCGCCTCTGCCTCGGCCTCCGCTCGCGCTGCCTGGGGAGGGAGGGGGAGAGCCTCGGCGGGGAGATGGCAAGCCTCCGCGGCATCTGCACGCCGCGGCCCGGCTCAAACTGCTCCCTCGTCCTCGCCTCTGGGGGGCACGTGGCGGTCGCCGTCGAGACGGCCTTCTACACGGCGCGAGACCGCGCCCTGGAGCAGCTCCCTCGCCGGCTGCCGGCTGCCAGCCTGCTTCAGCAAGAGTCGGCCACGCCGGGCGGCTCGATACCCTCCCGGCTCGAGCTGCTCCTCGACGACAACTACGCGGTTCGGATGCTGTGTGGTGGTGCGGTGCACGAGCAGGAGAGGCCGGTCGGCCTCGCCGGGCGCGACTGCGCCCTGCGCTCGCTGCAGCGGTACGCGCTGGTCGGCCTGGTGGAGGAGCAAGCCGCGTCCGTCTGCCTGCTGATGCGCTCGCTCGGGCTGAGGCCGCAGGGCGCGCTGGATGCGAGAGAGATCCACACCTATCCTGTGGCGCCGGACTTTGAACTCGCGCATGGCAGCAAATACGCGATGGACCTGGCCTTGCACGAGGCGGCGGGAAGGCACCTCGCGAGGCAGCTGCGTGATAGTCCCGAGTGCGCACAGCTCCGGGTGGGGGTTGCGCCGGGCACCCGGTGACGTCGTCGAGAATACGCGTCGGAGAGTAGAGAGCGAGAGAGACGGGAGAGGAGAGAGCGGGCTTACCCCTGTCTGGAAATGTCACAGGAAAAGTCTTGCTCCTCTTTCCGCTGTTCCTCCTTTTTCGAGAGCACGTGAGAGAGAGTGAGGAGTGAGCACACACGCGAACCGAGCTGGTGGCGATTCCGCGCCGCCGTGGCGCACTTTGGCAACCCGGACTTGCACTTGGAGCACTTGTGGCCCGCGAAAGTGTTTTTGTTTTTATCAATTTACTGAGAGATTGTCATTTCACATTTGCGGCGGCCCGCGGTTACGGGTTAGATGCACCGTCCCGCACCGCACTCCACACAGTGCGTGTGCGGACCGACTCCCACTCAATCATGGCTCGATCTCGATTGCAGCCCGGGAGCCGACGGAGTGAGGAGCTGTTGTGCATTTTGCGCACTTGGATTTTCGTTGTATGTGGCTCTTACGTACATTCCCGGAGGAGGACTGCTGACAGGGTTTGCGATTGAGGAGTGACCCGAGTTCTCGGGGTTAGTGCACCACTGTTTTGCGGATGGCAAGGGAGGGTGCGCGGCGAACCAGTTTAGACCAGTTTAGACCAATTGCTAATGGTGCTAAACACGAACCAGATCAGTCCTGTTTACGATAAACTGGGTCTAAATCTGGTGTGTCGCGCGGCAGCGGCGGCGGAGCTAGCGCGAGGGGCTAGGGGCGCCCTAAACCGGGTCTAAAACCTGGTATGTCTAATGGGGTCCCCCACCCACCCAGGCCGACGACCCCTGTTTAGACCCAGTTTATCGTAAACAGGACTAATCCGGTTCGTGTTCAGCCGTGGTCTAAACTGGGTCTAAACTGGGTCTAAACTGGTTCGCCGTGCACCCTCATGATGGAGCACTTGCGACTTGGATGGCCCGCTGTGTCACAAAAGGTTCGGTTTCAGTTCGCTTCGTAACAACGCGTCGCGAGAGGGCAACGCGGGCCCGATGGGGGTAGGCACGGAGCCAGAGCGATGGACCGCAGCGCTCGACGGGCTGCGTGAGCCTGTGTCGCATCTGCGCTCGGAGGCTTTGGATGCCCTCGGCTCTCTGCTCGCCTCAGCTGGATGGGTGGTCGAGCCTGCTGCGGCGGAGCCACTGCTTGGTGCACTGGGCGAGAGGCTGCAGGACTCCAACTGGAGCGTGTGCCAGAAGGCCCTTTCCCTGGTGGGCGAGCTTCTCGGTCATGCCGCACATGCTTCCCGCCTCGACGACCTCGCGTCCGAGCTCCTCGCGCCTGGCTTGCTCGCGAAGGCAGCGCAAGCGCCACCGCCCGCCCCGTGGCCCATCCCCCTCACACCACACGCGTGCACGAGGATAACTCTTATTCACGCCGCTCAACCCGTGGCCGCAGGTTGCCGACCCCAAAGTCGCAGTTCGTAAGGCTGCCTCTCAGGCCTTATCTGCCTACCTGGCATCAGCCGCGGACTTGCCGCGGGTGTTGCGCCGTGTGACGGTGGGAGGCATCGAGTCGGCAGATTGGCGATTGCGACAGGCAGCTTTGCTGTATCTCTCCCTGCCAAATGCCACGCTCTGCCGTGTTGCGTCGGAACCGGGGCTGCAGGCGCCGATCGCGGACCTTGCTGCTGCGGTCGTGTCCGCGCTCTCTGATGAAAATGATGCCGTCTCGTCGTCCGCCAGCCAATGCTTGCCGCGTCTCTGCGAGGCGGCGGGCGAGTCATGGCCTGCGGTTCTCTCCGCGCTTCCAACGAGCGCGCGCAAGGCCTACAGCGCATGGGCCGCCGCCGGCGGGAGTGGCGGCGCTTGGCCAGCTGATGAGGACCAGCCCGCCGGCTCCCCCGGGCAGGCCCCGGCCATAGAGCAGACGGCGGACTCAGACGACTCGGACAACGAGGCTGGCCCAAGCGTCTCGTTTGGCTTCATCCCGGCACCGCTGATGGCGGGGCTCGAGCAGAGCGGCAGCTGGCAGTCCCGCGCCGCGGCCATAGGCCAGTTGCAGGAGCTGCTCGATGGGCTTGGCGAGAAGGAGGGAGGCGACGGCCGGAGAGCGGCAGCCTCGCATGCGCCTGCATTGGTCTCCTTCCTGCTCAGAGTGCTCGACGAGGAGCAGAACTTCAAAATCGTGCTGACTACCCTGCAGATCCTGTCCGATGTGCTTGAGGCCTTTGGCGAGGCCGTGCGAGCTTGGCCCGAGGCCGCGACGGTGCTTGTGCCCGCGTTGATGGACCAGTTTGCCGATAACAAGATCGTCATCCGCCGCGCCAACCTGTCTGTCGTGCGGAAGCTCATATCGCTCCTCACCCCCGCGCGCGTGTTGCGGCCGCTGCTGCCCTTTGTGCGCCACCCCAACTCGCACATTCGCGAGCAGGCCATCGCAGTCCTCCTCGAGGCGCTCGGAGAGGACGAAGCGCAACCGTTTGAGCTCCACCGATCCGCACTCTCGGCTGTTGCGCCGGCGCTCGAGGACCCGAAGCCCAAGGTGCAGCGCGCCGCCTCGTCGGCGGTCGGCGTGCTCGGCGATCGCATCAAGGAGTCAAATGAGGGTGGGGACGAAGTCTTTGAGTCGCTGCTCGAAGAGCTCGCGCTGCCTCCTGCGCTCGAGGCGCGCGTGCACGAGCGGCTGCGGGAGGGAGGAGCGGCTGTGGGCTTTGCCGACAACCTTGCCGAAGTCACCACGCCTGGTGGGACACCTCCGATGGTGCGCTCCGGATCGGCCGGGTGGAGGGCGGCCGCGGGGCCCGAGATGGACGACAGTCCTTTTGCCGATCTGATGGAGACCACCGCCGGCAGCCGGCGGATCGCGACTTGTGGTCGTGGCCGCTTGCCGTGGGAGGCGACATCCGATGGTCACAAATTACCTCGCGCAAACTCCCTCGGGCTCAGTGTCCTCGCTGAGGGGATGGACGAGGGCAGGCCCGGCCAGCGTGCCAGCACTTCGCACGCCGAGGAGCGGCCCGGCGGAGGCTTCGGTAGCCGACGAGGCGGAGGGATGCGCATCGAGCTACCCTCCGATGCGGCAAGCGACAGCCTGACAGGTCTTGGTCCCCTGTCGGCGCCGAGTGCCTTCAACGACGCGCGCGCGTCGCCAACGCCGATATCGCCCGCCGAGTCGGAGTCGTGGGGTCCTCCCTCTCCCATGCACTCTCCCACTAAGGCAGACGCGCTGCTCGTTGCAATGGAGCGAGACATGGCGTCGCGCCGATCTGGCGGCAGCACATCGCCCGTGCCCTCCGGCGATTCGCCCGTGGGGTCTCCGGCCTCGTCCTCGCCGCTGGGCGCGCGCAGTGGCCGCGACAAGGTTGGCATGTGGCTGCCTGCCGCCCGCGTCGCTGGTAAGGCGCCCGGAGCTACGCGGCCGCCGCGGCCAGGAGGCGACGTGGGTGGGGAGCCCTCGGCCCCTGCCGCCGACGCATTGCAGCTTCTGAAGCGGCGGCAGGCCCCCCTCGGTCTGAATCTCGATGCCTCTGCTCGTGCTCCGAGCTCGGCAGCGCCCATGCGGTCGCCGCAGGTGCGGTTTCCCTTCCAGGCGGTGCAGCGGTCGCATTCGGCGCCACAAAAGCGCACGACCAAGGAGCTAGCAATCTCTGGCGTCAATGACGCGGTGGGTGTGAGCGAGCGCCTAGAGGGCGCCATAGGAGGGCGCCGTGGGAGCGGGGCCGGAGACGCCATTCCTTGCGAGAGCCCCCCTCGCAGGCTCCCTCTCCGCCGCGTGGGTTCCCGGTTGAGTTGCCTGGCTGCCTCCAGCACTGAGGCCGCCGCCGTGCCGGACCGTGGTGCTGCAGCTCCAGGAGACGGCGAGGTGCTGCCCCCCAGAGGGCGGCGCAGCGGTGGAGGTGGCGACAGTCAGCCTGCGCTGGACGTCGTGGGTCGCGCTTCTGGGCAGCAGCCGGAGGCGGGCGGTGGGGGAAGCAGCTGTGACAGCGGAACTCTTCCTGGCGGCACCGTCCATCGTGTCGGCTTCTCGCCCGCGTCGCCACGGCGCTCCCTGCCGTCGGAGGATTCCAGTCGCGGCCAGCACGCCGGGGAGCGGGGCTCACGACGTGGCGGTTGGGGCTCGGCGGCTCCCGCCGCAGTGAGCACAATCCCGTTGACGGCGGACGGGCTAGTGGGTGGCGGGATCAGTGAGCTTCGAACGGAGGACTTGCGTGCGCTGCCGCCGCCGCCAGCCGCGGAGGCGGCGGTCGCGCGCACTCTCGAGCTGCTGAAAGACGGGGATCGCGAGGGGGACTGGGCAGCTCAGTACGAGGCGATCAACATGTTTCGCCGACTAGTCGCTGCGCAGGACGTCGGCTCGCCCGACCCATCGCTGCTGTCTCAGCTGCACGCCCTCAACCGCCTTCTCATCCAGTTTTGCGACTCGCTCCGCTCTGCACTGGCCAAGAACGCGGCGAGCGCCTTCCGCGAGATGTTTGGTTCGCTCGGCCGGCACATGGAAGCCGACCTTGACCTGATTGTGCCGATGCTCATCAAGAAGAGCGCCGAGACAAGTGGCTTCATTGCCGACGAGGCGAACAAGGCGCTCGCTGCGATGGCCGCCTCCGTCTCGGAGGGGCGCGTAATCTCGGCGCTCTCCGGTTGTGCCACACACCGCAACCCGACCGCGCGAGCGCGAGCCGCGCTGCACCTCTCCCGCGCCCTCGAGGGCATGGGATGGGGCCGCGTCCTGCACATGCGCGAGCTCGATCGAATCGTCCAGGTGTACGCGGCGCTCAACTCGGAAGGCCTGTCCGAGACGCGATCTGCCACCAAGCATGGGCTCGTCAGCATCCTGCGAGAGGCGCGGCGAGCGGGCGGCGAGACGCGTGAGCGTCTCGAGCGGCTCCTTGCGAGGTGGTTGTCCGGGCCGGCCCTGAGGAAGATTATGGACGCCGCCGAGACCTCACCCCCTGCGGGGGCCTTGGGTGCGGCACTCGACGGCATCGGCCCTCCCGACGCAGCGAGGCGCTCCCAACTGCGAGCCTCTCGCGCCTCACGCAGCTCATCCGACCGCCGTTCATCCCACGGCTTATCCGATGCACCGGCCGAGGCCGTGGACGAGCGCGCCGGTGCGTTGCTGGCCGCGCTGGCCTCGTCCAACTGGGCGTCACGGCGCGATGGCCTCACGGCACTCGCGGCCCTCTCGCGCGCCTCTCCGGAGGCGCTCGTCCGCTCGCCAAAGCTGCTGCCGCTGCTCGACGGGCTCACGCCACAGCTGACGTATGCCAACCCAAAGGTCAACTTGGTCGCGATCGGCGCCCTCGAGGAGTTGCTCCCCCTGCTCGGCGACGCGCTGGTGCCGACGGCGCCGGCGCTCGTGCAGGCGCTCGGCTCGTGCCTCGCGTCCTCGAACGCACAGGTGCGTTGCGCCGCTTCGCCGTGCCTCGACGCGCTGTTTGCCACTGTCGAGCCCGGGGCGCTGCTCGGGCCTGTGGCGGCCGCCGCGCTGTACGGGTCCAACCCGAGGGCGCGCGGTGCGATGCTCGAGCGGCTCGGCGAGCTCTCGGTCTCACTCCACCCAACCAGGCCGGGATTGGTCGTAAAGCACGCGGTGGGCGCCGGTCTCAAGTTGCTGGAGGAGGCGCGTCCGGAGCTGCGCAACGCCACCATCTCGCTGCTACGCACTCTGCACAGCCTCCTCGGCATCTCCCTCTTCGATGCGGCTCAGGTGAGCGCCGCCTGCTCGCCTCGCCCGACCCCCTGTGCCTCCCGTTGACCCCTCCCGTTCCCCTCCCCTCCCAGCGGCTCCCGCACGAGACGCAGCAGAGGCTACATTGCGCGGTGCAGCAGCACTAGCGTCAACGCGTGGTGGGATGGCGCCTGGCGCGTCGTCCTTCTGGTCCGGAATGAACTCGTCTGTGGGCTGTGGCGGATCGAGGCGGTGCGTGTTGCACACGTCTCCCTCCCTTGGGACTCTGCGCCCACGAGCGGCTACCGCGGGATACGTATTTCTCTCTTCGGTGTGTGGGTGAGGGCGGAGTTGCGCCGAGAGGTGGGAGAAGCCGCGGGACATGACCTGCTCGTTTAATTCTTTTGGCGCCGCGCGAGCTCTTCGCTAGGCTCGTTCTGGCGCAAAAGCGAGATGGTGAAGGTGCTCGCAAGAGCCTCGGTCGTGCTGATGGTGCTCGGCACGCCATCGCTGGCTGCTGCAGTGCGCGTGGCGCTGCCTGCTGCCGCAGCGGCCGCACGTTGTGGCCGCGTCCGTGCGCCGCCCGCCTGCGCGGGCGCCGGCGAGGACCTGTCCAGCCTCGGCCTGACGCCGCAGCTCGAAAAGGTGGTACGAGGCTTCAAGTCGGTGCCCGACCAGAAGCTACGATACCAGCAGCTCCTGTTTCTCGCTCAAAAGCTTGCCCCGATGGACGCGTCGCTCGCAGTGGACGCAAACAAGGTGCCAGGCTGCCTCTCGACCGTCTACGTGCATGGCTCCCTGGGCGATGACGATACCATCAACTTCGTGGGCGAGTCAGACTCGCAGCTGACCAAAGGCATCGCGGCCCTGCTGATCAACGGCCTCTCCGGCTGCACGAATGAGGAGATCCAGGCGGTCGACCCAAGCTTCATCCAGGCAGCGGGCATCGCCCAGTCGCTGACGCCCGGCCGCAACAACGGGTTCCTCAACATGCTCAAGATGATGAAGGGGCAGGCGGCCAAGCTCGCGGAGCGCGACGAAAGCAGCGGCGGTGGGGGCGGTGCGGCGAGTGATGCAATGAGCGAGGCGGCGAGATAATAGCGCGCTAGTGCTGCATGGGACGAGGGGCTGTTGAAGTTTTCTGGTAAGCGATCCTTGCTTCGACGCCCGCCAGGGGTCGGGCTCGTAGTCGGACAGGGGTCCCTCAGAAATCGACTCAGAAACGAGGTGGAGCAGCTACCGCCTACCCCGCTCCCCAGTGGCCGTTTCGCGTTTCGCCACGAGACCACGCGCGAAAAAGCCACAGGAAAAAGCGCACGCGAGGGCCGTGGCGCGGGTAGGAGAGGTCCCTTTGGCTTTGCCCGCGGCGTCGAGCGTCGTGACAACCTAGGAGCGACTCAGGGAGCCTGCCTCGCCTGCTAGAGTCTTGTCTGGGTGAAATTGTGCTGGTGCGGCGTGAACGCACGAACGAGGCGATTGGTCGTGGGAGAAGAGTGGCCGGTTGACTCCCTCACATCTCGGAGCCGAACCCAGTCACTTGGGCTGCGCCGGGCCTTGCACGAGGAGCGCAGACCCGCGGGCCGCACCCGCGAGCCGAGGACACGTTCCCGCCGTGTGTCGACGTGCGATCAAGTGCGACACGCCTGAGCGAGCTGGGCTGAGCGCCAGCAGCAGTGATGAGCGAGCGGCCGACGAGGCAGCAAGGCGCCTTTGTGTACACGGGATCTGGCAGGAGGCAGCCGGATGACGCGCCCATAGAGCAGCGTTTGTGCAAAGACCAAGCATGTGCTATCCAGCGGTGCCTGGCTAGTAAGAACCATAAGGAGGTCTACTGCAAGGAAGAGATTCGCGTGTGGCGGGAGTGCTGCGAGCGGGCCCGTGCCTTGGGAGCGCAGAAGCATGAGCAGTGAGCGGTGGGGTTTGTAAGCTTGCGTACATAAACGCAGCGCGAGGTAGGCTCAGATACGCCACGCTACTAGCAAAGAGAGTACATCTCGACGACAGCGAACACATGCGATATGGTTACTTCCCCCAGGATTGGTCTTCTCTGCATGCGGGAACACCCTCGGGCGGCCGGGTGGGGCTGCGGCTGGAGCTAGCATGGCTCGATAGAGCCGAGACCCCGTGTTGAGGCGGCGCTCCTGTGGGCGGCTGTGGAATCGGGAGATATTCGAGGCAGCCAGATCTCCCGATCTCATCCCAGTGATGGACGTCCGTACGTCCCTTCTTAGTGATTGTGTTTCGGACGGCCCTTCGTTGTGTTCTCCTCCGTCCGCCAGCGAGACTGGCTCAGTCGCTGGCGGCCACAGTTCTCTGTGAGGTGGGAGGAGAGGAGAAGACGCAGTGAAGATGGCGCAGCAGCAGGCCCCGCCAGCTGCGCAAGCGCCCATCGTCGTCGTCGTTGACGAAGTTCAGATCACCAGTGATGCAGCGCTCGTTCTCGTTCCAGGGGCTCAGCACGTAAAGGACCACACGCCTTGTCTGAGTTGGACCACGGTGTACGACAATGCAGGAGCAGTGACCAACTACACCCTGGGGCAGAGCGACGCCAAGGGCGCCTTCCTGCCGCGGTGCCGGTTCAGCGTGGACCAGCAGACAGGCACCCTCCTCGATGGGAACCACGTTCTCAATGTGCTTTTCAATGGGGCATTCTGGTCGCGGCTTCTGACCGCTCTGGACGCGGCGAACCTCTTTGCCACTCCCATGGAGAAGATCGGCGTGTTACACCAGCGGCTCGCCGGTCTGGCAATGGCCAACCCAGGGGTCTGGGTGATCTCGCACTCGGATATCTTTCTCGGTGAAGACTTTGACGCGCCCGCCGTCCCAGCGCCGGTCGCGGGGAGAGGCCGGGGCCGCGGTCGAGGGGGCCAAGCCGCGGCCGTGGTGCCGGTCGTGCCAGGACCACAGGACCTGGTCTTCCTTACGCATCTCCCGCTTCGCGCGCTCGAGGCGGGCGGGGAGTTGCCTCTGCTGCTGTACTCGCTGCTCTCTTTCCATTTGGGACCGATAGCCACAAGGGCGGCCCGCCTGCCCCTGGCAGCCCCCGCAAGACTCACGGCCGGCCTTCTCCAAGGAGCTATTGTGCAAAGCGTGGGGGCGGCGGCCGCCAACCCTACGATGCTCGCGCTCCAAATCCCTCGCTTGCTCAAGGGCGCTTCGCTCCCCGTCATCTTTCAATCTACCTCCGCGGACCCACACACGAGGCTCGAGGACTTCACGGACTTGCTCCGCATGCAGGCCGGCGGGGTAGATGAGAGGCGGCGCATCGAGGAGCGGCGGATCATGCTCGCCACCTCGCTGGGCGCGCTCTACCAGCTAGTCATCCAGCCGTCGCCCTCGGTCTCGACTGCAAATACCTTGGTGAGCCGCCTGGCCAAGCGAACTTTTGGGCAGCCACACGTGCAGTCGTCAGCAACATCCAGGCCGCCAATGTTCCAAACGTAGTCATGGACCAAGGGATGGCAGACGTGGCCGACTTCTGCTCGAGGCAGTGCGCCGCGGATAGGGCGGCGTACGCGGAAGCACAGGGCGCCGCGCCTCGCGGGGCGAGCGGCGCGGCCACCCGCGGGGCAGGCAGTGCGGCAAGCGCGCCACCAGCTCGCGAGGCAGCGCCGAGCTCGCCCATCGACGCCCGACCGATCACCGCCGAAAACGCCACAGGGCGACCGGTCCTCGTCGCAAGCGTCCTCTGGCCACAGTACGCGTGCAAAGAGTTTGGCGGAGCTGGTTGGGCGGCGACCGTGTTGCGATGCTCCAAACACACCGCAATCGTACGGTTCACGATTGCCACGACGCGCGATGGCCGACCATACGAGGACGCGCGCGTCCCGCTCGACCAACTGCGGCCGCTGCCTTCGCAACAACTGACCGCATAAGGCGCGCTTCAGATGGTGAAACCCATCATAATCAACGCAGGGTGGAACCCGATACAATCACCGCAGGGTGGAACCCGATATAATCACCGCAGGGTGGAACCCGTCATAATCACCGCAGGGTGAAACCCGATATAATCACCGCAGGGTGGAACCCGTTATAATCACCGCAGGGTGGAACCCGATATAATCACCGCAGGGTGGAACCCGATATAATCACCGCAGGGTGGAACCCGATATAATCACCGCAGGGTGGAACCCGACATAATCACCGCAGGGTGGAACCCGATATAATCACCGCAGGGTGGAACCCGATATAATCACCACCATGCTACCCGGCTTGCGAGTAGGGAGGAGGAGGCTGCGCTGCGCAAGCACGGGCGGGAGGGGCTTCTCCTGCGGAGTCGTGCGTGCGCAGGGCTCCTCTTTGCTTTCTTCTACTCCCTACTATCATCTCGTTCCCGTCCTACCAGAGAAGGTTACTTCCCCCAGGATTGGTCTTCTCTGCATGCGGGAACACCCTCGGGCGGCCGGGTGGGGCTGCGGCTGGAGCTAGCATGGCTCGATAGAGGCGAGACCCCGTGTTGAGGCGGCGCTCCTGTGGGCGGCTGTGGAATCGGGAGATATTCGAGGCAGCCAGATCTCCCGATCTCATCCCAGTGATGGACGTCCGTACGTCCCTTCTTAGTGATTGTGTTTCGGACGGCCCTTCGTTGTGTTCTCCTCCGTCCGCCAGCGAGACTGGCTCAGTCGCTGGCGGCCACAGTTCTCTGTGACCCACCCACCTCTCCCTTGTGTTTTGTCTGGGGAGGGGCTTCTCCTGCGGAGTCGTGCGTGCGCAGGGCTCCTCTTTGCTTTCTTCTACTCCCTACTATCATCTCGTTCCCGTCCTACCAGAGAAATATTATATTCCGGTTCGTGTGTTGCCGTACCGCGGCAGGCACCTGCGTGTTGCGTGCCTGGGGCACGCGCACTCCAGCACCTGGCACCTTACTCGCTACTCGGTACCCGACGAGCACGACACACTCGAGTCTGACTCAAGTACGTCGGACACGCTGTATCAGTCACAAAAGCTTCTCGCGCGGACCTCTGACACGTAGGGCAGCATGGGTATCGTCCCATTGGCATTCACCCCATTCACCCACCACGCGGGGATCGCCTCCCATAGGGCCGCCGCCGTGGTCTTGGCGCGTCGCGTGCAGCTGCTGTAAAGGCCGACTTGACCTGCGGGCCTGATGCCCCACTGTCGCATCAGCCACGTCAGTTGGGAGACCGCCTCTGACACGCCGCAGATCCGCCCTTCGGCAGCTTGCACACACGGCGGGTCTATAGGCGAGATGTTTGTCAACTGCCCCTGCTTCCGGCAGTGCCGCATCAGCACGTACACGACGCCCTGGGATCGGATGCTGAGGGTGAAGAGGTTGTTGCTGGCGGCAAGCCCTAGCTGGCGCTGCAGGACAGTGCGCTCCGCGCTATCATCGAGCTGGAGCAGCTTGGCCACCTCGCGGATGAAGTTGCCGTGTGAGACTATGACGATGACGCTTGCATTCTCCGTGTTGAACCGGCAACCCTCCGCGATGCGGCAGAGCAGCTTCTCCGGGCTGGACGTCGTGTTGGCCCAGTCCCCGTCCGCCCCGCCAGCTCCAAACAGTTCCTGTGCGGGATCCGGGCAAATTGTCTCCTCATCACCGCCAAAGCCGCTTGCGCATGCGGTTGGCATAACGCCCGGTGTCACCTACGACGCAGGGCCAGTCATGGTATCGGTGTCTGCTGGGTGGCCGGCCACCAAAAGCAAGGATCACCTGGGCACTAGCCAGGAGCGCCGCCCGCTGGGCCGGCTCCATCTCACAGAAGCGCTGCCCGCCGTCGCTCACGAGGACGGCGGCGGCCATGACGAGGGCTAACATCGCGCAATTCGTAAAATCAACTGTTGCGGCTGCCGCCAGTACCCCCCACACACAAGACCTTGCGAATATTCTTTCGCATTGGGACAAGTATTGTTCTCGTTGCTGAGGCGCACCACCAATGCGCTGGGCGATGAGGGCGTTAATTGCGGCCGTCGTCGCATTGCCATTGGACGGGCCCGTGGCCGCAGCCGGTGCGGCTCAGGTGCGGCTGCAGCCGCGGGAGCGGCCGCGGACCCGCGGCCTGGATGACATTGCCTTCCGCCTCGAGCATACTCGCTGGAGAGTCACATTGCAAAGTTGGTCGTATACCGCTGCCGACCACTTGCAAGAAAAGTTTTCAAAAATCTCTCCCCGACTTGCTTGCTCTATGCTCTGCGGACTGCGCGGTATAAATAAGGAAAGCGGATATTCCGTATTCCGTTCGTGCGAAAATCGATGCCGCCTACTCTATAGCGCTACTTTGTGACGACTCTGATTTGATCTGATCTGTGAGGGTCCGCGCCCGCAGGCGCATTTTGTATACCGAGGGCGAGGCGGTGCCCGGTGCCGAGCGCAGGCAGTGCCCACACAGGTCGGACCCCTTAAGACAGCATTGTAAGATCCCTGGGCGAGGGTGGTGGAGAGGAGGCACTGTCGGTCGGACCGACCTGTTGGAGGTAGGCCGCTCGTCTAGGCCAATCAGGTAGCGTTACGAACAAAATACCATCCACGAGACACTCCTCATCTCGGGGACTCTACGTCATCCATGATGGGACTATGACAGCTCGCTCGTGAGCTCGCTTACGGGGAGATTACGGTCACAGATATTGCTTATTGGAGAGATACATCAAGATACCGCAAAAAAACCGTCCGCACCAGGGCTCAGCCGAGATGGGTCCCGAGATGGGGCATACCTTGGCACCCCTCGAGAAGAATCCACCGCTATTCCCAACGTGTCAACTCCGATCTCTTTTCGCGCACGACACTAGGCGTACCTGTGTTAGTGCCAGTGCGCGCCAGTCCCGAGAGAGAGAGAGAGAGATTCTCTTCTCTTCTTCCAGTCCCGTGCCAGTGTCCTGCGAGGGAGTTTTATTCTTGGAGCACTTGGAGTGCAGTCATTAGCCTCACATCCAGGGCCGGGGAGCTGAGGAGCGCACCCAGCGGGCCGGATGATCGGGATCGGGTTGCGGGCAAGAGAGCCCTAGCCCCGGGGGTGCGCGTTCGCAGGGAAAGGGCCGTAAAGTAAACACGGGTCCCCGAGGGTTGGCTCTGCGCTCCGCCTCTACACGGTTATTC
Organism: Emiliania huxleyi CCMP1516; assembly: GCF_000372725.1. NCBI lineage: Eukaryota > Haptophyta > Isochrysidales > Noelaerhabdaceae > Emiliania > Emiliania huxleyi. Next base: position 90,840 of record NW_005199058.1, read on the forward strand.
TAAAATTCTTTTCTGAGGAAGCCGTCGCCCGCGCCTCGCCTGTCGCGTGAATCGTGTCGTGACCGCCTGCCGTGCTTCTAAAATTCTTTTCGCGTGGCGCAGACAGCCATGCGCGCTGACAAGTAGAGGCCCCGCCCACCCAGGGTAGTATCCAAAGAGAGCGTCGTGTGCCTCGCCTGAGCCTCGCCTGAGCCACGCGCGAGAACTGGAGAGGCGTCGCCGGCGCCGTCGCGCCGTCGCGAGGCCGCTCGATCGAGACGCCTTATGACACAACCGAAGAAAATGCCTGCAGACGTCGTAGCTGGCGTGGCGGCCGGTGGAGCGAGCAGTGCAGCGGCTGTGTCGGCGGCGGAGGGAGCAGTGCCAGAGTGGATGGCGGATTGGTCGCTCGCCCTCGCCCACCGCGCCGAGCCTCACGGCGGCCTCCCGGTCGGCGCTGTCCTGGTCCAGCCGCACTCCGCGGAGCGACTGCGCAAGCTGCTCCTCTCGGCGTGCGGCGCTCGGCTGCCTCTCGAGACCCACCGCCTCGGCCCGTCGCCTCACCGCCGTCTCGACTCGGGGCTGATGGTGCACTGCCCTCCGCCGATCGCGACGCTCTTCGAGGCGGCCATCGCAGGAGAGGCGCCTCTCTGCACCAGTCTCGCTGAGTTTGTATCTCGCGCACCGGTCGTCTACCTCTCCGGCGTGAGGAGGCACGAGCGAGTACTGGGCCGGGCGCCACCCGCCGCCCGCGGTGTGCCGGCAGCGCCTCCGCCGCCCTTCACGTTTGCAGAGGTGTTCGCCGGGATCGGCGGCTTTCGCCTCGGCCTCGAGCCTCTGGGAGGGGTGTGCAGCCTCGCGTGCGAGGTCGACCCGATGGCGTGCGCCACGTACCGGCTCAACTTCGCGCGCGACGGGGCCCTGCTCGAGGCAGACCTCACCGGCCTGCCTGCCGACGAGCTGCCTGCCTTCGACCTGCTCGCGGCAGGCTTCCCGTGCCAGACCTTCTCTGTCCGTGGAGAGCAGCGGGGCGTCGAGAGCACGCCCACCGACTGGAGAGGTCAGCCCGCTCTGTCCACACGCGACCCGCCCACACCTCGCTCCCCCTCCCCGAGGCCTCTTCCTCCTCCGGCCCGTCCCGCCTGGCGAGGAGGCGCCTCCTCGACCCCCCTCTGCACCCTTCAAGCGCATGCCTCCTCGACCCCTCTCCCGCAGGCGGCCTCTACCTCGAGCTCGTCCGGCTGCTCGCCGCCTGCCGCCCGAAGGCGTTCCTCTTCGAAAACGTGCCCGGCCTCGTCACGCTCGGGGGCGGAGGCCGCTCTGCGGCCGTGAGCGGCAAGCCGACCACCTTCCGCGCCGGCTCCGTCCTACGAGGCATGGTTGCCGCCTTCGAGGGGTGCGGCTACGTCGTGAGCTGGCGGGTGCTCAACTCGCGCCACTGGCGGCCGCAGCAGCACTCGGCCGTCGCCCCCCTCCCCCTCCCGCCCCACCCGCCGGCCCTTCTCTCAGGCTGCCGCAGTACCGCGAGCGGCTCTTCCTTGCGGGCGTGCGGCGCGACTGCGAGGCGCGGCCGATGGACTGGAGCGGACTCTGCTACGAAGGCGGCCAGCCGCGGGGGACCTGTCTCGGACGCGTCTCGGACGCGTCTCCGGCACATGCCTCGGACGTGTCTTCGTAGGCGGCAGCCATGCCCCGGCCGGGGCAGGAGGAGGCGGGAGCGTGGCGGAGATCCTCGAGCCGGATGACGCTCCGGATTGCCTGGCGCCCAGCACACACGGCCAGCACACACGGGAGCTGCGCCGCCTCTCGCTCCCTCACCTGGCCGGCCGTGCGCTGCAGGCGGCGGAGCTGACGGAGGCGCAGCTCTCCGTCGTGATGGCCCAGCTGGAGGCGCGGGGCGAGTGCCTGGCGGACCGCGCCATCCCAACCGAGGGCAAGGCGCCGACCCTCATCTCGCTCTACCAAAAGACGGGCGGCTTCTCCACAAAGTTCGTCTGCGAGGAGAGGGACGGCACGCCGCGCGACGGCGCCCCGCCCCACCGCCTCCCTCGCTTCCGCACCCAACCCTAACCCGACCCGAACCCGAACCCTAGGCGCCCCGCCCCGCCGCCGACCTCGCTTCCTCACGCCGCGCGAGTGCTCGAGACTGATGGGCTTCCCGGAGAGCTACTCGATCCCGCCACGCAAGCAGGGCGCCGGCTACTCGGGCTTCTACAGGCAGATTGGCAACGCCGTCTGCCCTCCAGTCGTCGCCGCGGTGGGGGAGCGGTTGCTGGTAGCCGCGGGCGTCAGGGCGGCGGACGAGACGTAGACGTGGCGCTGCGGACTCTTTTTAAGCGCTCTGCGGTCACCTCTGTGAGTCCTTGTCGCCGGCTTGCCGCTTGCGTTGGGTTCTTTTTTCGCTCCACGAGCCCGCCTCTGGTCTCTTACATGTACCGCGCCGGAGGGAGCTACGACGAGCCTTGAACCCTTGTGACGCACTCCGGGCGTCGACTCTCTGACTCTCCATGCTGCATGCAAAACATGAAAAAATCGTACCACGCCCTCACGCGGAGACGGGCTGCGGGCTGAGCTCTTCCACGCGGATCCGGCTGCTTTGCGGCGCGGGAGCGAGTGCGCCGCCGAGCGCGGCGAGGGCGAGGCAGGCCGACGTCGCCGCCAATAGGGTCGGGACGCGCTGGGAGAGGCTGCCGTCCACGACTTGCGCGAGTATGGCCGCGACGCGGCCGAGGGTGGAGAGCAGCGAGAAGGCCGTGGCGCGCACCTGCGGGCGAGGCCGGGCGGGCGGGAGGCGGTGGGCGGGCGGCTGGCGGTGGCTGGCGGGGAGGCGGCGCGCGCCTCGAGGGGGAAGGACTCGGCGGAGAGGCAGTTGAGGGCGTTCCAGCCCGAGATGGAGCACGCGGAGAAGGCGCAGGCGAGGAGGAGGACGGGCCCGTGCAGGGAGAGCGCCAGCGCGCTCGCCGCGGCCAGACTCAGCCCCGCGACCAGCAGGAGCCGCCTAGAGCGCAGCACCGCCCATGACCCTCTCTTCTCCATGACTCCTCTCCATGACCCT
>NW_005199057.1:0-1843 GCF_000372725.1 Emiliania huxleyi CCMP1516
ATGTCACGCACGTACCGCTCGATCGCGAGCGACTCCTGCAAGCAGCCGTATTCAAAGGCACACGATGGGAAGAGACCGGCGTGTGCAATCACTGGGACGTATCCACTCGGCGTCTTTGTCTTGTACCCTGATGTGTCGGTGCTGTCGACGATTGTCAGATTTCCGACTGCCGCATACAGGCGCGCCAATTCGGCGCGGCCCGCGACGTTGAAGTAGGTTAGCTTCGGAGCCTCTGCAGCAACGCGCGCTGCAAGAAGGACCCACAACCACTTGAGCGACTCCATGCTGGCGAAGAGGCACACGCACGCTCTTGGAGCCACTCTTGGACCCGAGTAGAGCGAGTAGAGCGAGCAGGCTCCGAGACGGAAAGAGCGAGCGCGCAGCTTCGCTCTCCGGATTTTCTTTTCTTTTTTTGTCCAAGTTCGAATTCTTTTTTGATGTTTCAGCGCTCGATTCACCCTCGGGAACGTACTTTTGGCTAAGAAAAGGGAGAGGGGTGTTTGTGTTCTTTAGGCCCCTCTCTCTCTCTCTCTCGTCGTACATGTAAGAACCAAAACCCAGTGACCAAAACCCAGTGAGATGATGGAGAGGGGGGACGACACCGCTCGATCTACATGTACCCTCTGGGGTCCCTCAGCGGCGTGCACCTCGATCCTTCCGTGTTTGTTATGACCCCCCCCCCGAACCCCCGATGAGCACACCAGCAAGCAAGGGAGGGCGAGACGATCGAGGGGTCCCGCACCATGCGGAATCGACCCTATCCAGTGCTCAAGTGCTCAAGACCAATATATAGGGTGAAAAAATCGAGAAAAATTCGACCTGCCGCCACGCAGTCCACCGCAGCGACTCTGCGAGCAGTCTCTTGCGAGCACTGCTCGCATAATAGAGGCATCAGCTTCGCAAAAAAGACCCGATGCGCGGCGGCCTGCGACGGCCCGGGATGAGCTCCCCACGATGCGACTAAGCGAGATCAATTGACCTACTGGACCTATAGTCCACCCCTATCATGTCTATACTGACTGCAGACGACCACATGCCACACAGCATCAGACACGCACAAGCACAAGACCCGGGATCGCAAAAAAGACCCGCGGTGCTCACACACACCCACGCGCTCGTGCATGCCGAACCAGCTCTAAAAAATACCACCGGGACCGCCTCGCCAAGGCGCACAATAGTCCTCAGTCTGGCGAAGGCCAATTCTGTCATCCTGGGCGTCAGCAGCGTGCGACGACAGCGGTCTTCGTTGCGGACGGTCTTTTTTGCGAGGCTGATGCTCTACACCACGCTGGTGCGTGACAAGAAATCTTTTCGATGCACATGCTGCGACGGCTGTCGCGGCTGACTTTCCCCGTCCGTCGGAGACTCTCCACGCACGCGAACGCGGCTCCCGAGACGTGGGCCACGATCGCGGAGGTCTCGCCGCTCTCGCCGTCCACTTCTGCCCTGGAGCTCGAGCTCGAGTCGTCACTCACCTTTGAACCGGGCCAGTGGGTGGACTTGTACATCCCTGCTATCGACCAGGCGCCCCGCGCGATGGCCAAACTCGTGGCCCGCCCCACCCGCTCATCGCGCGCGCACGGCTCAGGTCGGCGGCTACTCCATCACCTCGCTCCCGGCGGAGCTGCCGCGGCTGAGCCTTGCGGTCAAGGCGTCGGCGCACCCGCCGGCGGCCTGGTGCACTCGCGACGCGAGGGCGGGGGACCGCGTCGCGCTGCGGGTCGGCGGCAGCTTTGTACTGCGAGACACGCCCGCAGCTCTCTACGTGGCTGGCGGCGTCGGGATCAACCCCCTTTACAGCATGCTGCGAGCCCACTGCGACCGGGCTCCGCTGCGCCGCGCC
>NW_005199056.1:0-1842 GCF_000372725.1 Emiliania huxleyi CCMP1516
GCCTTTAGGGGCCTAGAGAACACACCCCCGTTTCCCTCTTCTCCCTAGTGTCGTGAGAGAGAGTTTTGTTGTACGGTCGCACGTACTTTTAGCTTACTGGGAGAAAAGGGAGAGGGGGTTGTGGGGTTCTCTAGGCCACTAAGGGCCCTACGCGCGGCGTGAAGAGCTCGGAAGCGAGCTTTGCACGGCGATCGAGGATGGCGCGGTTCACCCCCTTCACCGAAGCGATGGAGATGCGTTCCGCGTGGTGTGACACAAATGAGAGGCGGGAGTGGGGAGGGTACGCGGGTGCGGTCAACGCCCGAGCGTTGAGCCTTCCGCGCATAGAGCAGGCGCACATCGCTTCATCAAGCAGAAACAGCCCCCAAACCATTCCCAAGACAGAGCAATACCATCATAATGGCTGCATGGTTATTTCTCTGTACTAAGCACAATCCTGCAGCAACAGCCCCCAAACCATACCCAATCCTTCAGAAACAGCCCCCAAACCATTCCCAATCCCAGGACAGAGCAATACCATCATAATGGCTGCATGGTTATTTCTCTGTACTAAGCACAATCCTGCAGAAACAGCCCCCAAACCATTCCCAATCCCAGGACAGAGCAATACCATCATAATGGCTGCATGGTTATTTCTCTGTACTAAGCACAATCCTGCAGAAACAGCCCCCAAACCATACCCAATGCCTTGACAGAGCGATACCATCATAATGGTTGCATGGTTATTTCTCTGTAATAAACACAATCCTGCAGAAACAGCCCCCAAACCATTCCCAATCCCAGGACAGAGCGATACCATCATAATGGCTGCATGGTTATTTCTCTGTACTAAACACAATCCTGCAGAAAAAGCCCCCAAACCGTTCCCAATCCCAGGACAGAGCAATACCATCATAACGGCTGCATGGTTATTTCTCTGTACTAAGCACAATCCTGCAGAAACAGTCCCCAAACCATACCCAATCCTTCAGAAACAGCCCCCAAACCATACCAAATCCTGCAGAAACAGCCCCAAACTATACCCAATGCCTGCAAAGCGCGATACCATCATAATGGCTGCATGGATATTTCTCTGTACTAAGCACAATCCTGCATGAACAGCCCCCAAACCATACCCAATCCTGCAAAAAAAAGCCCCCAAACCATCCCCAATTCTGCAGAAACAGCCGCCAAACCATACCCAATGCCTGCACAGAGCGATACCATCATAATGGCTGCATGGTTATTTCTCTGTACTAAGCACAATCCTGCAGAAACAACCCCCAAACCATACCCAATCCTACAGGAACAGCCCCCAAACTATTCCCAATCCCAGGACAGAGCAATACCATCATAATGGCTGCATGGTTATTTCTCTGTACTAAGCACAATCCTGCAGAAACAGCCCCCAAACCATTCCCAATCCCAGGACAGAGCAATACCATCATAATGGCTGCATGGTTATTTCTCTGTAGTAAGCACAATCCTGCAGAAACATCCCCCAAACCATACCAAATCCTGCAGAAACAGCCCCAAACCATACCCAATGCCTGCAAAGCGCGATACCATCATAATGGCTGCATGGTTATTTCTCTGTACTAAGCACAATCCTGCATGAACAGCCCCCAAACCATACCCAATCCTGCAAAAACAGCCCCCAAACCATCCCCAATCCTGTAGAAACAGCCGCCAAACCATACCCAATGCCTGCACAGAGCGATACCACCATAATGGCTGCATGGTTATTTCTCTGTACTAAATACAATCCTGCAGAAACAACCCCCAAACCATACCCAATCCTGCAGCAACAGCCCCCAAACCATTCCCAATCCCAGGACAGAGCGATACCATCATAATGCGCTC
>NW_005199055.1:0-1842 GCF_000372725.1 Emiliania huxleyi CCMP1516
TGCGCCTTTGCCTTTGGGCGGGCTGGGCGTGCGGCAGCAGCCGCTCGCTGATGATACGAAGCGGGCGGAGGCGCCTGGAGCGGCAAATCTTCTCTTACGACAAGGAAGCTGGAAGGGAGAGAGTTGGTGGTGTCTTCTGTGTGACGCGCACACCGAACCGCTGTGCAGCTGCCGCTCGAGCAAGATCTGTGCAGGCCGGCCCCGAAGCTCCACGCAGGGTATGCCCACCCACTCGTGCGCCGGCTTGAGCTCTGTTGCTCGCGGCTCGTCCGGGCTGAGGCCCAGCCGCAGGTGGAGCACGCACGTCGCGCCGAGCGCCTCCGCGCGCCGCGCCTGCTCGGCTTCCAGCGGCGTCTCACCCGCGATCAGAGCGACGCACCCCGGGCTTGCTTCTCTTGCGTGCTGTGGCCTCCTGCTCCAAAAGCCGGGCCTGCCACCGATGCCAGTCTCGCCTGGAAGCCACTCGCCGTGGCCCTCGATAGCGCCGCACGCCCGTGCGCTCCACCGGAGTCGCCGGCCACGCACACGCCACGGATCGCCACAACTTCGCGCTGCGTCGTTGGATCGCCTTCCAGCACTGCGTGGCCCGCTCCCAGGACCTGGCAGCGCCGCCGACTCCTCCTCCGAGCTATAGCTGATCTGGTCGAGAGGTCCGCTGCAGGGCTGTGTCGCCAGCTGAAGCGCGCCGCCCTCCCCCTCCCGCCAAGCCGCGCTGGGCCTGCTGTGCATCTCGGCGGCGGGGAACTCACTAGCTCTGCCTTCTCGCTGCTCCTTCACTGCCAACTCAGCTGCCGCTGCCTCTGCAACTGAGTTGGCTGGTGGCGGGTCGCTCTCGTCCAAAAGCGCGCTGCAGCACGAGTCGCTGGCAACGGCGACGTGCGAGGCCGAGCCCGCAAGCAGATCGGAGCGACGGCGGCGGTCCCTCGCGGCGATTGAGGCAAAGGTGGGCAAAGGGAGGCTGCTGGTGGCGTGGAGGGAGTGCCGGAAGGCCGCGCCAGCCCTGGCACGCTGCAGGCGCTGCAGCAGCACGGCAGGAGAGGCCCCGCTGTCGTCCGCGCCCAAACGCGAGAGCGAGGCGCGGAGGTCGCACGCGCGCATCGTGCCGGGGCGACGCTGTGGCTGCATGCACACGCAGTGAGCACGCCCGCGGTTGTAACGGTCCGGGGCAACGTCCTCCCCGTCTTTGTAGCCTGGCGTTTGTGCCCCGTTTGTGCCGCGTCCCGTGTGTACTTGTTACGTGAAAACCCGCTGGGACCCGGACGCCAGCACACACGGCTAGATTTCATGGCGGGCCGCCTAGGCCCTGGGGTCGGAGGTAGAGTCGGTGGGGGTGCCGCGCGCGGCGCGGGCTTCGCTGTCGGGGGCGTTTAGGGCGGGGTCGGGGATAAGGCTCATTAAAAATATGGAATATATTGCTCCAATACTTAGAGGAGCGATCAATATCAATATATATTCCAATACTTAGAGGGGGATTGGCCTGGGCTGGTCAGGGGGGTCTCAATATATCAATATATCCAGCGGTGGGCGGTCGATCTCTAGCTTGCGGACGCCCTCCCTAAAACCGCTCAAAATGGGCCCAAACCGCTTCAAAATTGCTCGGGTCGCATCAAAATCGCTTCGAACGCGCGAATCTTTCGATTTCAGCCACCATGTCATGCCGCCATGTAGGCGATGTTTGGAACACTTGGACAAATGTTGACATTTATGCTTTTTTGAGGTTGAAAATCAGCGATCAATATGTCAATATATTGTCAATACTTAGAGGTGAGCTTGACAATACTCAATATCAATACTTAGAGGGGCGAGAATCAATCTTGAAGTCAGCGAACGAGCCTCCACGTC
>NW_005199054.1:0-1841 GCF_000372725.1 Emiliania huxleyi CCMP1516
GATTTAGCGCTTAAGGTGCGGCAGAACGCTCTCACCGCGTCGATCCACACCGACGCGGTGGGCGCGCCGCCCGCTGCGGTGCCGATCGAGGAGCGGTGCCGCCAGCTGACCAGCCGTGCGCCCGTGGTGCTGTTTATGAAGGGCTCGCCCGCCGCGCCGCGCTGCGGCTTCTCGCGCAAGATCTGCGAGCTGCTCACCGAGCAGAAGGCGCCGTGTGAGCGTCGCCCTCGAGACGAGGAGGCGCGATCGGTTCACACCTGGTGCTGTGAGCAGGTCTCCTTCGACAGCTTCGACATCTTGGCCGACGAGGAGGTGAGGCAGGGCCTCAAGCAGTTCTCCAACTGGCAGACCCCCTGCTAGCCGCAGGCCAAGGCACGCGCCGGCCCGTCGCTTCACACGGGTTGGGTGCGTGAACAGGCCGACCTACCCGCAGCTCTACGCCGACGGCAAGCTGCTCGGCGGGCTCGACATCGTGCGCGAGCTCGCCGAGGAGGACGAGCTGCTCGACTCGATCCCGGCGGCGGCAAAGGCCGCGTGAGCTCTCCGCCTTACGCTAGGCCTTACGCCCATGGAATGAACTCGTGCGTGAGGGTCCCTGTCTGCCGCCTCTCCTCTCCCCCCTCTCCTACTTCTCTCCTCTCCCGCGCCTCTCTTAGCTAGTTTGCCCCCTGCGCGCGCCGCCCAAACGCGCCAAGGGCAAGGCGGTGCGCACTGACCGTCGGACTTCTCTGGCGATTTGAGGGGAGACATTTGTTTCATTTCTGTTTTCCTTTTCTCATTTGTGATTTGCGTCTGTGTGAGTACTTTGTTCTCTGTGTAGAGCGACCCAACTCGTCGACATCGTCCGATGATGGTGCCGCAAAGTCAGCCTTCGGAGGCTATCGTGGGGTGGAGCCGGCAGTAGCCGTGACATGTGGTTCCACCACCCCTCGTAGGCTTTGCCTCTGACCGCCACCGTTCCCAGGCTGCCTACTGGGATGGAAAGGAAGGCTCGGCGAGCGTATAGAAGCGTGCTCGACCTCGTCGTGGCAACCTGTACGGCAGCGCTGGTAGGCGCGATGAGCGTCGTGCCACCTGACCCGAGACAGGTCGCAGGCGTCGTACCGAGCGCGTCGAGACCGTGTCCTGATGTGGTCTGCACGGGTGAGTCACGTCGGCGTCAAAGGAGCGACGTGTGACCTGTCAGAGCTTGATCTCTGATCTCAGCGGCGTCGAGTCGTCTCCGGCGCGCAACAAATGTACGGCTTTGCCTCCCCTACTATGTTCAATCCCCCCTCCGGGTGATGCCAGGGCAGCAAAACGGGCTACGGGTGGTGCCATGCAGCCAGCCTGACCCCCTAGAGCCGCCCGGCACCACCGCACCGGTGCGAGGCGTGATCGTGCTGCTTGGGGTACATTGTTGTTTTCATGGGCTCGAATGCGGTGTGAAAATGGCGCTCCGAGGTGCCGATTTTGCACGCGAGTGCGAGGTTCGAGCTCTCGTGCTCCGTCCACAGGCTGCGAGCCGTCGAGTGCTCGCTTCGCACTTTCCATTGGGTCCGTTGGCGCATATCGGGCGCCTCGCAGGCACGCCGTCCCCGCGTCTCTGTGGAGGAGATGCGTCAGCCGGTTGCACTCAAATCGCAGCCGAACGCCATATCGCTCCGTGTGCCCCACCGGTGGCTAGCCTGCCGCCACCGCTTCATCGCACTTTCCATCAGATGTGTGGGCGCGGGGCGGATGCCTCGCCGGCAGCCGAGGTGCTCTCTCCTCGGATCCTCTTCGTCACCCGCAAAAAGTTCTTCGGAAGCCACTGCCGTCTGGGCACTCCACCAGCCCTCCTCGCCTTTGAGGCGGGATGG
>NW_005199053.1:0-1840 GCF_000372725.1 Emiliania huxleyi CCMP1516
ACCACATGGAAGCTCACGCCCTCGTCACGTGGCTCCCCTCCTGCCACGCGCACCACGCACCCCGCCCGCACCCGCCGTCCGCGTCCGTGCCGCAAGCCCCGCCGCCGCCGCCGCTGCTGTCGGGGCTGCTGCCCCCCTTCCCCTTCCTGACGCTGCTCGTCTCTGGCGGGCACAACATGCTCGTCCTCTCGCGCGCCGTGGGCGAGCCGCCCTCCCGCGCCGCCACACCCCGCCGCCCCGCCCCCTCTCCCCGCGGTTTTGTCAATTGCTGCTCGGTTGCTCGGCGGCTAGTCCTGTGGAAGGTCACCGACGCTTCCTCCCGATTCTTGACCGGCGACTGATGAGACGCACGCATACCAGCGCGGTGTCACACGGTGCGTGAGCCTGGCGAAAAAGGGTGTATGCTGAACGTGTGCCGCTCACGCGGGGGGCGCGGCGCGCGGCCGCGGAGCGCGGTGTGTGGGCGCGCGAGAGACTCTCGTGTTAGACGTATGTCCGTGATTCTGTGTCTGAATCTCTCGACGAACGAGACTGTTTCTTGTGTCTGATCAAAGCACATTAAGACATAACGCACCTGCAGCTCCTCATCTACTACCACCTCCTCGGCAGGACGGCAGCAAGATGGAACCGCACCGCGACAACTCGGCCCAGAGGCAGATCGACAGCCTCGCGGCCGGCGACGGGATGCCCAATTACGCCGCGCTCCTCGGCACGCAGCGCGGCGGGGCCAACTCGCAGACGGTGGGGACGAACGTGCTGGTCTACACCACGGGCAACGCGCCGATGACGTTCACGCTCAGGGGCATGCCTCGGGCCGACGTGAACGCCAAGGGCCCCACGTGCTACGTCGTCGTGCCGCGCTTCCAGATGCGCTGCGGCTCCGGCACCCTCTCCATCCTCGACCCCCTCGACGACGTCACCTTTTTCCACGGCGCCGACTTTGTCGCCGAGGTGGACGGCGTGCCGCTGGGCGCCTCCTCGTGGCGCAAGGCGTACACGTTCCGCTGGCTGGAGACGCCGCAGGACTTTTACGTCGACACGCGCGGCCTGCGCCTCAACCCGGAGCAGGCGGCAAAGATGGAGGCGCCCGCCGGCGCGGGCAAGCGCAAGGAGCGGGGGGGGGGCGGGGCGGTGCCCCGGCCGCGCGCGGACGTGGCCCATCCACAGCCGTGGTTGCGTTCACAGGGCATGTAATGAGTAAAACCTCTCCTTGGGCCAACCTCTCCTTGTAGTAGTACTTTTAGCTCAAACGGCTTCGCGCACGTGCCCCTCACCACATTAATCTCGCAGTGTCATCTACGGTACCGGGTACGACACTGGTCACTGCACACACACTGGATGGCGCGCACGCTCCCAGGGCGCGCTGTGGCTGCCCACTCACTCTCGTTCCGCCCTCCCGGGAAGAACAAACCGAGGGGCTCTCGGCCGCCCAAGAAAGCCGCTCCCCCTCCCGCCCCCCATTGCCCTGCGCACTTTTCTCGGCCATGTTGTTGGCTGTGGCGCACGCGGGACGGCCCGTCTCTCGAGCACGAAACACGCGCTCGCCTCGCCGCGCCGCCAAGAGGCGGGCCTCGGCCGCCGGGCCCTGCATCGGCGGTGCGCTCAGGCGGTGCGCAGCAGGAGGTGCGCCCCTCGCTCCGTCTCGATGGGCTGACTCACTCCGTTGACGGCGAGCGCGCGCGCAGCCTCCTCAAGCTCGGCCGGCAGGTCGCCGCCGCAGACTTCGCCGAGGTCGCCCCCCTTGGCGCGAGTCGTGTCGTCCTGCGACTGCGTCCGCGCCGCCTCGGCGAACCGCTTCCGGATCTCTTTCGGCTTGGCCGGAAGCTTGACGTTGAAGTCG
>NW_005199052.1:0-10662 GCF_000372725.1 Emiliania huxleyi CCMP1516
ACAGGGGTACGCTAGGCTGCTCGCGGCGAGCCGGGACGGCATGCCGCGGCTCAGCTTCAGGTGAGTTCATCTTGCCGGCGGTACCCGACGCTGCTCGAACGGCAGTTGTCGACCGCCGGCAGTTGACCGGCAAGATGAAGTCACCTGCGCTCGAAAAAAATACCATCGGAACCGCCTCACCGAGGCGCACAAAAGTCCTCACCCTGGCAAAGGCCAGCTCTGTCATCCTGGGTCGCTGCGAAAATGCTGTCACCACCCCGAATCACATCCGCAGTTTCGCCATCAAAAAAGTGCCGGGAGCGCAAAGTGCGCCGGCGGCGCAAAGTGCGCCGTTTGCCGGCGCAGATCTGCGCCGATGCCGGCGCAGAAAACGGCTTGCTTTTGCCCGCACCACATACGCGTTTTGCATGGTTTTACGCGCCCCACCGCCGGCCCAGACCGCCGCCCGGCCCGCCCGTCCGCCCGCCGCCTACGGTGCCCACCCCGCGCCCCCGGAGCCCGAAAACGGGGCGCCGCGAGCTCGCAACGCCGAGTTTTCCTCGAAATCACACCACATACTGGTTGCCCCTTCCTACCTACCTTCTTTTCGCGAGCGCGCCGGTTTTTTTGCAATGTTCGCTCGCGCTGCTTGCGGCTGAAATTACCAGCCGGGGCGCGAGGCACGCGCGCCTCGAGCGGCGGGGCCAATGTTTCGATGAGTGTCGCAAAAGAATTCAATCTGAATTTCCGCCCATGGCTCGCTCAACGCGCGCCTCGATGGAGACGGAGCACGGCGGGAGGAGAACGCTGCCACCGGGGGCGGAGGAGCTTCGCAAGTACGTTGCCGTGGCCGAGACGGAGGCGGAGGCAACTAGGACGACCGCGTCAGAACGCGGTGCGCATATGCGGCGGCAGGCGCGAGCGGCGCAAAACCCCACACAGTTCTCACCCCGTTCTCCGGCGCCGCCGTAGAGAAAATGTCCTTGATCATGGCCGAGCTGCGTGAGGAGGTCAAGCACATCGAGCAGACCAACTGGATGTACGCGGGTGGAGGGACGTTCGGATCAATACGCAAGATCTGACTGCCGATGCGGTGTGCACTGACTGGCGTTGCAGCGCACGCAAATTCGCCTCCCCGGGGGTGGCAGCGCGGCGGAGAGATACCGGCCGCCCTACCCACCCCGCTGGTGGACAACCCGAGGCGCCCGCGGTCTTGCGTGCCCCTCTGGGCGCAACCGCGAACCGGTTGCGGCTCACCGAAGCGCCGAGCGCTCCCAAACACCAACGCTGCCACCGTGAGAGTTGGGAGAGAGGTTGTTTAGCCGGCGAGGCGTCTATGTTGCTCCTCTCACCGCACCGCAGGCTGCGCGGGGTACGCCAACGAAGGGCCCTCAGGGGGTCAGTTATTATACGGGGTGTGGAGGGTGAGTTGAACAGGGGGTTGTGCGCCGGGCCCTCCTGCTCCGCCGCAGGCGCCTGTTGATAGGTCCATGTGATAGCCCTGGATGGGCAATGCATACGCCTCACTGGACCTCAGATCGCCCGACCGCGTCCCGGTGCTCTGCCGTCGGATTTGTGACGCCGCCGCACCGCGCCGCGCGGCCGGGGGCCCTCCGGAGGCCGAGGATGGCCGTGGCGGACCGGGACGAGCTCTGGGAGGGGGGGTGTCAGTGAGTATGTTGTAGAGACTAGCCATGTGCACAATAACTCTCAGTCTAGCTAAGCGAGGGGAGGCGATTCCGGGGCCGTAAAGCAGCTTGACGTGCTTCGCCGGCGTGCGTCCCGGAGCGGTGCCGGAGCGCGGCGAAATCGGGGGACACCGTCACCGACGAGCGCGTTGGACTTTTCACTCCGGACAAAGACGGGCACACAGCGGACGGTGCGGGGCGTGTGCCCGTCATAGCGGCGAGGCGCGGGACCGTCTGTGGCGAAGTGGGTCGCGTCCCCCGATTCCTTCGCGTTCAACCCAGCATCCACACCCTTTATAGATAAAATACCAATTACCATGTAGAGCCGTACGGCTAACGCCGCTCACGGATCTGCCTGCGGGCCGACCTTCACAGCTCACAGCTCACATCCCATACTCCATACAGACATACACACAGAGCCGGGGTCTCCGCACGGCCAAACAAGAAACATATCGCTCGGGGTTCAGAGACCGAGACGGCGTTAAGCTAGGGCGCAAGGCTGATCCAGCGAGGCATGCAACGCTTTCTGTTCCGAAAGAAGCTGTGCCATCCTCTCGCGGCCAGATCGGATGCGGGCGTCGAACTGCTCACAGAACTCGGCGCGAGCCTCGTCCTCAGCGAGCGCCTGCTTAGCGTCCTCAGTGGACCAGTCGATGGGGGCGCGTGCCATGGCGTTGATACCGCCGCTGGAGAGGATCGCCGCAAGCGCGCCCTCACGTTCCAGAGCGCACGCCAGCGAGCTTTGCACCTCCCGCTGCGCCTCGGCCAGCTCGGTCTTTTCGGCGATGAGGGCCTCGTTCTGGCGCTGAAGGTCCGTCAGCTGCGCCTTCAGCGTTGCGTGGGCCGCCTCCCGCGCCACTCGGCTGGGGGCAGCGCGGCTGGCCGAGGCCTTAACGGGGGCTGGCCGCGGCGGTCCGAACTGAGACATCGTCTCGTCCGTGTCGGTGCGCTTGAAGAGCCGGCTGAGAAAAAGAATTTTAAGGTCTGCCTCGCACGACACCGGGTACGGGACTGGCACTGCAAAGGCGAATTTTACAAGTAAACTCCCTCGCACAACACTGGGCACGGGACTGGCACGCACTGGCACTAACACAGGTACACCACTGGAGCCGCCTAAGCGACTCCCGCGAGGACGTCAAGAAAAAGAAATTGAGGGTAAAAGAATTAAAAGGTACGCCACGGGAGCCGCCTAAGCGACTCCTGCGAGGACGGCGAGGTTAGCTACGTCTCGACCGCCCGCTCGCTCGCCGCAGGCACAAGCTCTGGTCTCTCTCTCTCTCAAGCTCTTGTCAATGAGAGAGAGGTCTCCCCTCGTTTAGTTCACAATCTGCTCTGCGGCCCTGGATGTGTTTTGGATGTGCGGTTATTACTGACTGCACTCCAAGTGCTCCAAGTGCTGCGATGTGGCAGGTGCGGATGAAAGATTTCATGTATCAAACGCATAAAAGAAGAAAAACACACGGACTGGCAAGACTGGCGCATAAAAGAATTTTCCCCCGAGACGGGGCGTCCGCGCTCCAGTGTTGTGTGATAAAAAGAAAAAAACGCGTTTTGGGCCGTACCCGCCACCCCCCTGCCGCCGCCTCCACCCCCGCCGCCGACGGGGCCGCCACCGTATGGACCCGCCCGGAATAATCTGGGGGATCCGGAACCGCCCCGCCGGAGGCTGGAGTACCCGGGAGGAGGAGCTGGGGGAGGGGAGTCGCCGCAATACGATAACGGGCCCGCCGGCGAGCCGGAAGGCCGACACCGGAGGGCCCCAGGGGGGGCTTGGGGTCAGTTGTCGGAGGAGGCGAGAGATGAGCTGACGCGGCCTCTGCGAGTGGAGTCGGGAAGCACGAGCTCACCGGGGGAAGGCCCGTCGCAGTGGCAGCCGGACCACCGGGATCTGCGACAAGGAGGGCCACGCCTCCCCGAGCTTGAGGAGGAGCCGGCGGAGGGGAAGGGCGAGCCGAGAACGATAGAGAGCAGGCCGCGGAGATGCGGGCGCGGCTCGTCGACCAGGGAGAGCGGGCTCGACCTCCCAGGGGTGGAAGTTGCAGGCGGCTCTCCCCTCCAAGCCCCTCCTCCCCATACCTCACCAGTCCCTGAAAGCCTTTGAACTCCACTCGCCAGGCATGGGACGCATACAGTCGACTCTCACACCGCGGCAAGTCCATGGAAGTGTGAGGCGCTGGCACTATGCCCGAACAGCTCAGGTCGAATTTCTCGAGCACGTGGGCCGCCAGTACATCAATAACTACATGCCCATCCTCCAGAAAGCGGCGTACCTCTTTGTAACGCACTCAACGTGGGGCGGCTGGCACCACGTCGAAGTGCATCACTCCTCCTGGTGGCGGCAAAAGTTCGAGGCGCACGGCTTCGTGTACCAGTCCGAGCTTACCCGCACGGCGCGGGCGATCGCCTCGAGCTCGACGGATGCCAAACCGCAGCTGCCCAGCGGCAAACCCTACCGGGCGCAGCACCTAACGCTGCACCTTCTCGTGTTTGTCAACCCACGCGTCGCGTCGTTGCAAGCGCACGCACACCTTCTCGGTGGCTTCCCCGACCTCGGCTGCATCTCCCGCAAGGACAGGTTCGGAGCCTCCACCCTCCCGTGCTCTGGAGCCGACGAGCTGCCGCCCGAGTTCAGGCCGCTGCAGCTCACAACCGAGCAGGACGCGCAGTGGATCCGGCTATTGGAGCGTGTGGATGTGCGCGGCCAGTCCGTGGCAAGTCAACCCGACGGTGACCCGACCCGGTAGCCCGCGGACGGTGACCCGACGCGGGCCCTCTCTAGGTCTCTAGGGCGAGGGATCTCTATACAGTCCTTTGCGGGCATTAAGAAAACAGGAATCCTAGGGGCTAGTACAGTTTCTTAGCCGACCTCTTTAAATCCCCTAGCACAGTTTCTTAATGTGACAGTTTCTTGTACTGGGCTGGGTTTTTTTAGGCACCATTGTGGGGTTGGCACTCCCATCGACCCTCATGACCTCCTGCGGTCTCTGAGATGGACACCAGTGGGTGTGGGACCACAGCCAGGATACAACCGAAGGCTGGGTAAGCAGTAGAGGTCGATACTCGACGCGTCCCACATGGTCTGTGTCGCTGTCGGCACGCTGTCGACAGGAGGACGTCGAGCGACACCGGTGGCAGTGCCACCCAGGAGTGGTCGGGCGGTCTCCCGTCATGAGAGAGCCACCATGTGATCCGTATGATGATTCCTGACAACCGCCTCAGTCAACCTTCGTCACAGTTCCCGCTCTGAGAGGAGCTGCGGGTCAGCTCGACAGCTGGAGCTGTGTCGCCGGCATGCGGCGGCCTGCCTCCGGAGGTGCCTCTGAGGTGGACATTTTTTGGTCACTGTGAGAGAACGCGTTCGAATTTTCACTCCGGAACTTCAACTCTGCACGCGCACCGGCCAGGGCTACAATAGTGCCAGTGAGGCGAAGGCGCGCGAGTCGGAAGGCCGCAACCGTGATTTGGTCCCGACATATTCCTACCCGGTACCTAGGTACAATCTTGCTGTGAAGTATTTTCTTCTCAATAACAAGGCTGTGAACCTCAACCTCTCACAGACCAGCGCACAGCGCCATAGGACGTATTTTCTTCTCATAACAAGGCTGTGAACCCAGCCACGTATGATGTATCAGGCCCCCGCAAAAGGAGACTGTGCGTAACGAGCAGGCGCTTAGGCGCTAGCCGCTACAAGGGAGGAAAAGCCCACGATTGAGGCTTGAGCGGCTCCGACAGTGCGTAGTCGGTGTGCTCTAGCGTAGCATGCGTGACGTCGACTTCGACACGAAGCCTCGGCAGCCGGGGCAAGCCGTGTTGATCGGCTCCATCCCGCAGCTCGTCTCGACCTCGCTGTCGTCGTTGAGCCAAGTGTGCAGGCAGTGGTAGTGGAAGAGGCTCTTGCAGCAGCGCGTGGCGCCCCAGCCCTTAGGGTCGCGAGGCTGCAGGCGCGCCTCGGGGTGTGCGCTGAGGTCGTCCAAGCAAATAACGCACTCGAGGGCCTCCTCCTCTGCTGCTGTAGCTGCGGACACGCCCGCAACTGCGGCAGCCGCCTCCACCTCCATCTCCGACGACTCCTCACTGTCGCTCTCCTGCTCCGCCTCCACCTCCACCTCGTCGTCCCATGGCGGGGCAGCACCCTCCGCCGCTGCAGCCTCCGCCGCCGCCGCCTGCTCTGCTGCGCGCGCCCGCCGCCTCGCCGCCCGCTGCTCGCTCGCGGAAGGCGGCGGGTCGGAGAGCAGCGAGAGAGCCACGGCATCGGCAATGTCCGCCGGGTCGAAGCCGTCCTCCTCCTCGACGCTGCTGGCCTCTGACGGCCCTGCTGCGCCTTGCGGCGGTGCTCGCTGCGGTTGCGGCTCGAGCAGTCGGATGGTCGCGTCCCACAGGTGCCGCGCACGCGCCAGCGCCGCCTCCTCGGCGGTGGCGAAGCAGCCGAGGGTGACTAGTTTGCCGCCAACCCTCACCTGCAGCTGGTACTTCTTGCGGCCTTTCTGCTTCGGGCAGTAGCACACTCCCCTGTAGCCGCTGTTGCCACAACTGGTGACTAGAGCGAGGCCCTGCCTCTTCGCCTGCCGGACTGCCTCGGCGCCAGCAGCAGAGGAAGGCTCAGGTGGCGGCGGCGGTGGCGAACCAGCCGACGGCTGGGATCAACACGAGGCGCTCGGACGCTGTGGCCCGCGACGAATTCGCGCGAGCGGGCGCCATATCAAGCTGGGCAAAAGATTTTTTACGCCGTTCGCACAAAAAGAAATCTGCGCGCGCATGGTCCGCCCCCTCATCCCTAGTTCCTCCCATCCCTCCCTTGGGTTGTCTGTTTTCTTTCTTTCTTTCTTTCATCCCTAGTGGCCGTCCGTTTTCTTCCTTTCTTCAGACGATGCTCGCACACGCACGATTCACAGAAGGTTGATCCGAAAAACTCAATTTCGCGACAGCGATCAGAATAAGCGTCAGGATGCCGCGCTTGGACTGCGCCTCGTCTCCAACGTACGAGTCCTTCTGCCCCATCCCGACCATCACGCCCGGCTGACGCGGCCGGCCAATGATGGAGGGGAAGACGGCGCGCGGGGCGTCGTCGCCGGCAAAACCAGCCTTGCACATGCCCGACCGAGCCGTTGTCCACAACAAGCGCCGCGACCTCGTCGTCCGCCATATCTGGTCTGTCTGGGGGGGTAGGTTGAGATAGTGGCGGCTTCTCGCGATGTCGGGTTGGCCGCCGATAGTTTGCGGGCACTTTGGATTTCCCTTCCTTGGACTTGACACGTACCCTAGTGAAGAAAAGTAAGAAAGAAAACAGAGACCCCAAGGGAATGCGCGCGCGCGGTTCACGCACTTCTTCCACACGAATCTCTGGGCCGCCGCATCCCGCCGCCTGCTGCCATGGAGCAGCCGGCCAGGCCGCTGGGCGCCAGCTGCTGCTCCAACGTCGGCTGGCTGGTCAGGAGCGTTGCCTGGTGCCCCTTTGAGGAGGGCTCGCACCTGCTGGCGGCTGCCGGCGACACGGCCGCGCTCCTCGAGCTGAGGGATGCAGCTGATGGGCGCGCCACGCTTGCCCCCGCCGAAGGGATGGCCATTCCAATCGACGGCGACGTGGACGCCATCGCATGGGGCCGTGTGCACGGCCAGATTTGCCTCACGGCCATCGCGGGCGGGTCTGTGTCGCAGCACCTGTGCGCTGCGCAAGGCCACAGCCTCTCCTCTGGCGTGCTTCAGCTCTCGAGCCCGGTGGTCAACGCGCCTGTGTACAGCGCCTGTCACCTTGCCCGTGAGATGCTCGCCCTCACCGGCGCCTCACGCCAGTGCAGCCTCCTGGCGCTCGGCGAAGGCGCAGCCAACCTCTCCCGCACCATAGCCCTGCACTCGGAGGGTGTCGCGGTCCGGGCGCACCACGCGCAGCCGGACCATCTCATGGTGGCGGAGGCGTGCGGAGGCGTCCATTTCCTCGACCTGCGCGAGCCCGAAGGGCCGCACCCCACGCTCTCGCGCACGCTTCCGCCGGCGGCGGCTGCGGCGGGCCTGCGCGACGCCGACTGGTGCCCCGGCGACTCGCACTTGGTGAGCGGGCTCAAATGGTCGCCTCGCCCACTCCCCACGTCACCGCCTCGCCCTCCCCGCTAGGTCTGCGCTGTGGCGGGCGACGCCTGGTACGGCTGGGACTTGCGCGGCACCGGCCGCGCTGCGACGGCGCACGTTGGGGGTGGAGGCGGCGAGACGCGCGGCGCTCACGCGCTGCGGTGGGCGCCGCACGGCACGTCGTTCGCCGTCGCGGGCCGCTCGTCGGCCGTGTCGGTCCACGAGCTGCGCACGGCCGCCTCGTCGCGAGAGGAGCGAGGCCTCTGGAGCGACTCGTCGACTTTCCTGACGCACGGGCTGCCGACGCGCGTGCCGAGCGTCTCGTGGAAGCAAGGCGCGACCGCCGCCCGAGTGCTCGCCGGCTGCGGCGACACGAAGATTTGCGTCTGGTCGCTCTAGCCCGGCGGAACACCCGGACACTCCACAAGCATTGCGACTACACGCGGCCCCAGCGCGCGGCACAACACGTCGCCCAGTGGCCCAGGCGCAGACCGCAGCGCGCGCAGGCTTCTAGTAAGACACTAGAGAAAGAGATACGTGTATACGCATTTACGGGAATATGGCGAAATGCACTTGCAACTTCACTTGCAGACCAGGAGGGGGCGCTTTTCTTTCGCTCTCAAGTGTTCAAGAGTCGGGTTGTGCTCAGTCCGGAAAAGCTCAGGCTTAAACATTAACACATCAAGCGCGGTGTAGGCGCGCCCGCGCGGCGCAGCGGCTCTCCCGCGACCATAGCCCCTCCCGCAGCCGCAGCCGTAGGCGTAGCCGCAGCCCCAACTCTTGCTGCTCTTCTATCTAGTGACTAGTGTCGGGGTTGTGACCAGGGGTGAGGGGACGGATTGAAGATCCCTCACACCAAGATCGTGCAGGGCGGGGACACATGTCCCTAAATCCCATCTCGTCTCAGAGTTTGACCGTTTTTATTTATTCAACGAGCTGGAGAGGGGGAGGACGGCCGCGCGAAAACTTCAATCAAACTGTCATGGTCGCGACGAGCAGTCGCACTGCTGTTCCGAGACCGCCCTCGCTGCCCGTGCC
This sequence comes from Emiliania huxleyi CCMP1516, assembly GCF_000372725.1. Classification (NCBI taxonomy): domain Eukaryota; phylum Haptophyta; order Isochrysidales; family Noelaerhabdaceae; genus Emiliania; species Emiliania huxleyi. The sequence goes on from NW_005199052.1 coordinate 8,769, forward strand.
ACACGTCACTCCGCGCCGCTTCCTCGTCACTGGTGCTGGCCGCTCAGGCACGCATGCAGTCTTCCACATGCTGCGAGCGCGTGGCATCAACGTGCGGCACGAGGCGGTGGGCGGCGAAGGCACCGTCTCTTGGGCGCATGCTGTATTCCTCCACCCAGAGCATCGCGGGCGTATGATCGCGCAGAGGATCATGTGGCCAGGAGAGAACTCAACTTTCAAGCCCTGGCTGTACGCTGGCAACCAGACCGCCTTCAACCCTGTCGTTCAGATGGTGCGGCACCCACTTGCCGTCTTGAACTCGCTGCTAGTTTGCTTTTGCAATCTTCCGCAAAACCTCAAGAGCGAGGATCCCAAAGTGGTGAGATTCGAGCATCACAAAACAAGGACGTCGTGGAGCTGGGTTTCGCGATTCATTTCGCTGCCGCCGCCAGGCAAGCCCATTTCAAGGGCTATGGCGTACTGGACGCGTTGGAATGCATTAATTGAGCCGTTCGCGCTCGCACGCGTTCGTGTCGAGGACCTGAATGAGAACGCGCTCTTAGCTACTCTCCAACGCAGAGGGGCGGCGAGCCCGAGATGGAGAGGTTTAAACCAAACGAGCGTGGGCGACAAGAGGTACGTCGTGGGTTGGCAAAATGTTTGCGCAGAGGATGTCGAGATTGCCGAGAACGCGCTCCGGCTGGCGGCTAGGTATGGCTACCTCGACAATATGCCAGCCTCGCCAACGTGTGCATCAGTCAACGCTGCGTCCAGGCCCCCACAGCGACTGGTGGCAACCAAAAACTTCCTCAACGGTACCGCCTCGCCGAGGAACTCCGAAGGCGGAAGGAACAGGAGGCCGAGCTCAAATCGCACGCGGCCGAATGCAAACCCGGCGACAAGCTCGGGTGGTCAGCTTGACAAAAGCAGAGCACGCACGCAAGGCACCTCATCAGTACCAGCACCACGTGTCGCGTTCGGGGTAGCACCACGCGTCGCCGTGTTGGTTCACAGCACAACCCATCGCTCATCTGCGAAAGCGCCTCCAGGCGCCACTGCCGCTAGGTCGGAGGTTCGACTCAGCGCTTGCATCCGGAGCAGCAAACCCAAGCTGTGTCAGTGGAGGCTACGGACGGCGGCCCTGCGCCTGCGGCCGGGACCAGCCTCTCAATAGCGGGTGGCGTCGATCGCGCCGGGCGGGCTCGGGGCCCTCTCGACACGGCTCTCACGCGTCATGTGCACAACCCCTTGGAGTGTGAAGGCTTCGTAGCCCTCCGGTCTATGAAGACCCGGAGGGCGGAGGGCTGGAGCCAAAACAAGCAAGCGAGTGCATGTGCACACACACGCCACACCCCACCCACACGGGACAGACACTCAGCCTCTGCGCTCTGCCCACACACCTCTGCACTGCGGGCCACTGGCCTGTGGCCCGCAGGGTCTGACTAGACTGCCAGACTCGACAGTGATTACGCTCTCCCCCACGTCCCAGTACCCAGCCGGAGACCGTATGTGCCGACGGCCGTTTCCCGTTTTACAATTTTGATTTTAAGGTTCTTCGGGCCCCTTTAGGGGGGCAAACCCTGCCCGGCCCCTAGAACCCCAGGTAAGGCCCAGGTATGGCCTAGGGCATCAGAAGGGACCAAGAGGAGTCCAGTCTGAGCCATAGAGCCCATGTCTTTGCCCCCGAAGGTCGCGTTCAAATGCCCGGAACGGCCGTCTCAGTGGTGTCCGGCCGGCGCGATCACCGAGCTGTGACGCTCAGGGAAGCCTGATGAGGTACTGGTTTCTTTGCCCAGGGCTGGCCTACGGCCCGTGCTGGATCAGCTGAGCAAGGTTTGGGGAGAATCCTATAGACAGATCTTCAGATATTTTGACGGATGACCAAAATCACCCCGTTTTTGCCCATTTTGCGGTC
>NW_005199052.1:10762-31792 GCF_000372725.1 Emiliania huxleyi CCMP1516
ACGGCCGTTCCGGGCATTTGAACGCGACCTTCGGGGGCAAAGACATGGGCTCTATGGCTCAGACTGGACTCCTCTTGGTCCCTTCTGATGCCCTAGGCCACACCTGGGCCTTACCTGGGGTTCTAGGGGCCGGGCAGGGTTTGCCCCCCCCAACTGGCCCGAAGAACCTTAAAAAGATTTTCATTTTATATTTGCGATTTTTCGCAGAATCGTACGCGCAACGCGCGGTACCGGGATGGCTCCGTAAACGTGTGACGCACCGCCACCCAACGTGCACGGGCCACTCGCAAACGCCAGGTCCCACTCCACCTCCCTGCTAACGCCACAAACTAAGCGAAACGCCAGTCCCGAGAGAGCCCCCGGCAAAGCCCCCTCTACCCGCCGACTACCCGAGCGCACCACACGCGCCACGGGCGCACGAGCGTCGGCAGAGGGCGAGGGGAGCCAAGAGCCTAGTTGTACATGCAGCCTGGCAGCGCGCCGGGGATGACGTGGTTGAAGGCGACGCCCATGATTGCGAGCATGGCGAGGCGGCCGTTCTTGAGCTCCTTGAGCCGCATCTTGTCCGCCGCCTTCTTGTCCTTTGACAGGAACTGCGTGCCCCACCCGAGGTTGCCCGGCTCGCGCTTCTCCGTGTTGCCCAGCCACAGGTCGAACAAGCCGGCGCTCGTCTGACCCTCGGCCAAGCCTGCTCCCGGGGGCGGCGCCGATCAGAGGGGGCGGGAGGCGGGGAGGGGGCGGGAGGCGGGGAAGGGGCGGGTCGACAGCTCCGTCGGTGAGCCGGCGGCGGCGGGACGGGTGGCCGGAGGAGCGGAGCCCGTGTCCCCGAGTCACACGGGCAGGTGGCGGGCAGGTGGCGGGCAGGTGGCGGGCAGGGGGGCGGGCAGGGGGCGGCCAGGCTGCACGTGTGCGCACCGACGAAGAAGAGGAGCTGGCCCCAGGGATCTCGGGTAATCTCGGGTAATCTCGGGTAATCTCACCGATGAAGAAGAGGACCTGACCCCAGGCGGCGGGCGGCAGCGTCGTCGGCGCCATCGCCCAATCCGCGTTGGCGAAGGAGATGTCGGCGTTGCCTGGGGGCAGGGGTGTGCGGTGGGAGGGCGGGAGGGGGGCGGTGGGTGGGCGGGTGGGGGAGGCTGTCGCCTGGCAGGTGGATGCCAGCGGACTGCACCATGACTCCGGTGATGGCGAGCATGCTCATGCGGCCGTGCTTCAGCTCGGCCTAGGGTTAGGGTCAGGGTTAGGGTTAGGGGTAGGGTTAGAGCATGCTCATGCGGCCGTGCTTCAGCTCGTCCTCGCGCAGCCAGGCGACGTCGGGGTTGTTGGCGGACACCTGGCGAGGGAGGGGGCGAGGTGGCCGCGGGTCGGGACCAGGGGGGGCGAATCGCGTGCCGGGCAGGAGCTCTCTCTCCCTCCCTCCCACCTTCCACAGCTCGCTAAGCTGGAGCGGGTCCCACGGCACAGGCGCAGCGCCCTCCTTGCCGCCGCCGCCGGGGAACGCCGCGAGCTCCTGCAAGAGGCGACGCGGCGGCATTTCAGTGGGGTCGGCTCGCACGGACCCTCTCCCTGCTCGCCGGGTGCGTGTGTCTCTCTCTCCGGCCACAGGCGCCGGCCTGCGACGCGCCCACGTACTCAGAGAGAGGCTTGCGGGCCGAGTTGATGAACTCGCGGCCCATCGTCGATGGGGCGAGCGGCTGGTCGTACATCGGCCCCGCCGCCATCTGCGGTGGCCAGGCGAGGGCTCATCAGCCTCCGGCGGCGACGGGAGGCGGCGGCCGCGGCGGCGCTGCAGGACGGTGCGTGCAGCTGTGGTGCCCGGGAGCGCTGGTGCGGCTTCGCCGGCGCGCCTGGACGGCCGGGGCGCGGCGCGCGCCAACCACGTGCGCCGTGCTGAGCGATAGCTGCGGCGCGACGACAGAGAGCATGCCAAGCGAAGGGAGGTCTCTTGTAATCCTGCAGAAAAAAGGAGAAACACTCACTTCTAACGAAGAACTAACTCCGCGAGCAGGCGAACTCGCGATGTGCAGGCCTCTCTCGATCTCACGTAAACTCTGCCATCCCTTCGGTGACGCTCCCGACGCACCTCAAAAAATCTTTCAAAAACTAAAAGGCAGGAAAACATACAAAAACGTTGAAATCAAAATACGTAAAAGAAGAGAAAAGAAAAAACAAATTTTCCGTCGGCTTCATTCCAGTGCAGCCAGCCACAGCTTCCGACGATGGGCACGCTGTCGGTGCATCGCAAGCAGCTGGAGGCGCTGATCCAGCAGGCGGCCGACGCGGCGCGGGAAGCCATGGCGATCGTCAGGCTGCAAGCCATCGAGCGGGGGCGTGCGGTCCGCTCGACCCTCACAGCGTCGCTGCCGACGTCGATGCAGGGTGCACGCAAGAGTCGAACCTCTACTGCACGGTCCGGTTGGCTCTACGCTGTGCTGTGCTCGCTCCTGCTGGTTGCCACCGCATTTGCCAGCGAGCGTGCCATCGCCCACTCGGTTTGACGAGGCGGTGCTGGGTGTCGGTGTGCCGTCGCGTGTCATGGTGAGAGAGGAATGCTTGTGGCGCGCGGGAGCCGCGCCCGCTATTGATCTCTCCTAATAATTTAAGCGTGCTGTCTGACAAGTTACACCTCTCACGCCCCACACCAACACTGTGCCTGTCTCTCGCCCCTCCACGCTCCGCTCCGGCCTGAGCGCTGAGGGCCTCTCCCGACCGCCGCCGCCCCGCGCTAGGGCTAGAATAATGACGCGCTGCAGCTCGCCTCGATGCCGGCCATCGTGCCAGGCTGCGGCGCATCGTCGAAGGTCACGTCGATGACCTCCACCTCGTCGGCGTGCCTCCTCGCCACGCGCATCGCCGCGTCCATCTTTTCGTGGTACGCCATGATGCGGACCGGCGAGACGGCTCGCCGGCGGAGGGCGGCGCGGGCGATGGCGGTGCGGCAGGGGACGCGGATGTAAAGCGCCTTGACGAAGAGGCCCGCCTGCCGCGCCTGCTCCATGCGGCGCACCTGCCGCTCCAGGTTCGTGCCGGTGCCGTCCACGATGAGGCGTGAGACGGCGACATCGGTCAGCGCCCGCTCGAACCGCGCCTCGATGCGCTGGTCCGCCCACGCGTAGGCCTGCAGGCTCGAGTCGAGGTAGAGGCGGTCCGGGTCGGCCGGGTCGAAGCTCGGGTGCTGCGCAATCTCGATGTCGAGGTCGAGCACCGTCGTGCTGTTGCGCCGCTTGGCCTGGAAGGTCTCGTAGCGGCGCCCGATCACACGCGACTTGCCTGCGCCGGGCAGGCCCACCATGAAGACGGCGACGCGCGGCTGCGCAACCTCGCCGCGAGCGACCGCGTGCAGCGCCGTGTAGAGCCAGCGGCGCGGCCAGGGCAGCTGCGTGGCCGGGTTGGGCCGACTCACTCGCGCTGGGAGCGGGTCGTGGCGCGGATTGCTGCCGCCGAGCTTCTTTGGCCGAAGAGTCGCGTCGGCACGCGCGAGGTCGCAGCGAGCGTGGGGAAGGCCAGCGATCAGCAGCAGCGAGAGCGCACCCATCCTGCGTTTCGATAAACGAGTTGCGATCGATGGCCTTTTGTTCAGTCCCGAATCTCGAACGAGAATTCTCCGCGGCGGGATCTCGCCGTGGGTGGTGGGTGGGGGGGTGGGGTGTGGTTGGGTTGTTGGGTGTGTTCGTGTTTTATTTCTTTATTTACCCTGGCGCACTGGCGAACAGATACAGATACAACCGAAAGAGAAGAATTTTAGACGGGACGGACGACGGCTACTCTCTCCCTGTCTCACACACGGCCGGCTGCTCCCGTGCGCCGTGGTGTACCTACGAGTATGTGCCAGAGTGCGCGTCCCCTCGAGCCCCGTGGTGTGCCGCCCCGCAGTGGTTGTGCGAAAAAACCGCAAGCCACCGCTCCAAGTGCGGTCCAAGGTCGAATAAGAAAAGCAAGTGAAAACATAACCGGAGAGACGCCTGACGGCCCCTCGAAAGTAAATCACGCTGAAGTACCACCACGCGCCGCGTCTAGGGCCTCACCCTGTGCCACAGCGTCACGCCACGCCTCCTCGGCGGCAGCCCTCGAGAGGTAGGCGCCTGGCCCCAGCCCGGCACGAAGACGAGAGCGCAGGGTGTGGCTGGCCTGCGCTTCCTCTGCCCAGTCGCGTGCCTTGGCCTGGAAGAAGCGGTCTACCTTGCGCAGCGAGCACAAGAACGCCGCTGTCGCCAGCACCGTGGCTGCCGCCATGGCCAGCAGCACCGACACCAGCGCCGTAGGCGCCGCCGCCCGCCTGAGTTCCTCCCCGCCGTCCTCGTCCGCCGCCAACCCGTCCGCCACCGGCGCCTCCTCCTCCAGCCTTGCCGGCCGCGCCGACCTCTGTGACGCCGCCGACCCTCCCGCGCCCTCCTCCGTGTCCGCCGTCCCGCTCGCAAAGGCAGACGCGCGGGAGACGCACGCCCGGACTGCGGCTGCGGTGCTCTCCGGGACCGACTCGAAGCGGCGCACCGCCGCCGCGTAGAGCGGCGCGTCCTCCGCGTCGTCGAGCTCGAGCCCGGGGGGCGCCGTGTGGTTCTGGACGGGCGCCGTGGCGGCGGCGCTCACCTCAATCGACCAGAGCGGCGTCCCAAAGGTGGCATGCCACAGGCAGAGCGTCTCGAGCCGACGCTCGGCAATGCCGACAAAGGCCATGCGGTGGCGCACAAAACCGACCGCGGCCGCGCTCTCGTTGGCTGCGACGGGCGAGGGGTCGGCGCAGGCCCGGCCCATCACCATCTTGGTCTGGCAACCGGTGACGCCGGGGATCTGCAGGAAGGCGCGGAGCCCCTCGGGGGCGTCGCGCGGGAAGGCTCGCACCGTCCTGAAGTACGTTGTTCGCAGGGCAGCCGAGAGGCCCCAGCCGGCGCAGCAGCACCCCCAGCACCCCTTTGTGCCGTTGGTCCCGAAGACTTGCTGCAGGAAGCGGAACGTCGAAAGGAGCCGCTGCCGAGGCTCTCGCACGACGGTGACGACGCGGAAGGCGACGGCTCCTGGCCGCAGCACCAATGGCGGAAGCGGCTCGTGGTGCCACCGGTTTCTAGGGTGGACGAGGCGGGCGGAGCAGTCGCAGCCCAGCCGGGGAGGGCCGCTCTGGGTCGAGATATGGCTCGCGTTGAAGGAGGTTGGGCCGCAGCTGTGCGCGTACACAGTCACACTGAATAGCGTGCCCGTCTTTGGCGCATGCATCCACATGATGCGTGCCGGGGCGTCCGGCTGCATGCGCGGCACCCAAACCTGCGGGAGTCGTGGCTCGCTGAGGCGTTGCGAGCACGCTGTACCGAGAGCACGTCGCTCCACGGCGGCGTGGCTGCTTGGCACCATTGAGGGTGTGCCGAGGGGGACCGGGAGGCGGTAAGCCGTCGTCGCCCGGCGCTGCTTGCAGCACGTGGCGATGGCGCGAAGAGGTTCCTCTTTTCCGCGGCGCGATACACGTCACCCAAGCAACGGAGTGTTTTAGTTGGCTTTCCTCTCTAGTCTTTTTCTTTCTTTGTTTCGGCGGCTGAGCCCCGCTGCCCCAAGCATCGCGTTAAAATACAGGGAGACGCCATGTAGGACCCGACCGCTAGTCGCGATTCCCCGTGTTTGTAGCCTGGCGTTCGTGCCCCATTTGTGCCGCCGCGTCCCGTGCCACCGAGTTCATTTTTTAAGATCTTTCGCGTGGGAATATGATATCCCATTGCGAATTTCTTTTTGTGGCCATCGCCCCGGAGAGAGGCTTGCTGCAGTCGTAGGCCCAACGCGATCTGCCGAGCATCACATCTCATGGAGGAGGAGCAGGCCATGGAGCTCGAGGCGCTCGAGGCGATCTTCATGGACGATTTCAAGCTCCTCGACGGCGCTGATCCGCCCGGCTTTGAGCTGACGCTCGTGCCGGAGGCCGGCGGCGACGAGAACCACGTTTCGGTGGTCCTGCACGTCCGGTTCCCTCCAGCCTACCCCGAGTCGGCGGCGCCGCTGCTGTCGGTGGGCGGCCAGCACCCGGCCGGCCGCGGCAGCATGCCTCCACAGCGCAGCGCCCTGACGGCGCGGCCCCGTGCGCTCCTGCGCAGGTCCGTGGCGTGCTCGGGCTGAACGACGAGCAGGTGGGCGAGTGCGAGGCGATGCTGCGCGCCGCCGCGGCGTCGGACGAGCTGGCCGGCAGCGCGATGGTCTACTCCCTCGCCGAGCAGGCGCAGGGCTGGCTGCGCGACCGGAACGAGCCGGAGGTGGACATGCACACGGCGATGCTCGCGCGGCAGCAGGCGAGCGCGGCGGCGTGCGGGGGAGGCGAGGCGGAGTGCTTGGCGGACGCGCCGAGCGGCGGCGCCAGCGGCCGACGCAAGGGCCCCGAGGGCGTGGGAGAGGGGTCGTGGCGTGCGGACCCGGCCGCCGCGGCCCTGGGTGGCGCGTTTACGCCGGTGACGCCAGAGTCTTTTGCGGCGTGGAGAGCGGAGTACGACGCGGAGCAGAAGGAGCGGGCGCTCGAGCGCGCCGCCGCGCTCTCGAAGCGACGCGGCGGCGGCGGCGGCGGCGGCGGCGGCGGCGGCGGCGGAGGAGCGGTCGGTCAGACGGGGCGGCAGCTGTTTGAGTCCAAGGGCGCGGTGTTGGTGGCGGAGGACGCCGGCGACCTGGGCGAGGGGGAGGAGGACGTGATGGCGGCGCGGCGCGAGGGCAGCGACGGCGCGGCCTCCGAGCAGGAGGGCGAGGGCGAGGGCGAGCTCGAGGCGACGCTGCTCGAGGCGGTGGGCGACGCGAACCTGTTTGACGACGACGACCTCGACGACCTCCCCGACGACTGACAGGCCGCGGGCGGGGCGCAGCCGTCCCTTCCCGGCGGTGGGCTCTGAGCTCTCTCTCTCTCCCTGTCGTTGCCGTCCTTTGGAGTTTTATTTCCGACGACCGGAGAGAGCAGAGAGACCGAGAGAGAGCGGCGAGAGAGAGAGATAGGTATGAGAGATAGAGTTGACCTGTTGTTGGCCTCATATCGATTTATGACACATGCATGCTACGACTGTACGACGACTGTACTTAGCCATGTATGGGGGCAGCGGTTACCGCCGCGAGCGCACGCCGAGCTAATGCCGCATGTGCTGCTGCTGGATTGGGAGAAGTGGCCTCGGGCGCTTGCCCTCTCCGTGCACGGGGTCGGCAGGCGCGTGCCTCTTGAAGCACTGCTGCGGGAGCGGAGCGCTCAAGTCCATCGGCATTCTCTGCTTCTCGGCGTCCGGGTCCAAAGCGGCGGGGTCGAGAGCGGGAGCAGGCGGCATATCACAATCAGCGCTCGGCCTGGCGATGACGTGGCCGTGCGATTCCCAGGCCTCGACGGCGGAGGCGAGCCACGACCGATCCTGAACGTGGTGGTAAAAGCCGTGTCGCATGGCGCCGGTCACCAGCTGCCGGTCCCTGGGTGGGCTGTCTCCTATAAGCCGCAGTCACTCCCAGCTGCTCGGTGTGAATAGGAGGTACAGTGGGTTGCGGGCATTAAGAAAACAGGATTCCGCGGCACGCCGCCGTTTCTAAGCCTTTCCACAGCCCTCATCCACCCCACGCCGTGGTTTCTTAGCTCCGGCCGGGGCACTCAAGCCAGAGCGCCGGCCCGAAGGATTTTTAGGTAAGAGGTAAGCTGCGGTCCGCGAGGGCGATGCCAGAGTCTGCCGCCGAGTCGGCTCTCTGTCTGGATGACGGGAAGACGCACACACGCCTCCATTCACTCCATCCACTCAGAACACCGCAGACTTGGAAAGTGACAAGTGCGCGCGCCGCAGGCGAAGAGAAATTTTGAGCTGGGCCTCCCGTTCACACTCGTGTCTGGCCTTTTCTCGGGGCCGCGCCTGCGGCGCGCCGTGGTTTCTTAGATTTTTGCGGAAATCGCTTGGTAGGGTTTCTTAATGGTACGTTTTCTTAATGCCCGCAACCCACTTTTTCTTCTCAATAACAAGGCTGTGAAAGACTTTCCCTGGGTCTGTCTCTCACAAGCCCTCACTATCGTCGCATGCAAGGTTCTTGTTTCTTATCACCCTACTCTGATACGAGCGTCACATTGTAGTGAACAGGCCGAGTTCGCGGTTTGAGCGCCCAGCGCAGACCGACCGACTGCAGGGGGGGTCCGGTCGGCGGCCGCGGAGGACCGCAGACCGGAGGGGGGGTCCGGTCGGTCGGAGCGCAGACCGAGGGGGGGGTCGGTCGGGTTGGCTCGAGGGTCACACCGCACACGCTCGCCACAGCTGTGAATAAATTAGTATCTCGAAATACTAGAGACACCAAGCGACCTCTCCCCGTCTAATCACTCATCGTCGTCCGAGTTGCTGATCTCGAGACGCTCTACAGGATTGGGTCGGAACACGAGCTCGTCCATGTCCACGCTCCCGTCGTCGTCGTCCATGATTAGCTTCGCCGGCGACACACTGTACCCGTTGACGAGCCGCTTGAGCGCGGCCAGCACCTCCTTCTCTGCCGGCCGAGCGCCCACGGGCCCAGCATGCAGTAGAACTCCTCGAAGGTGAACTGCTCCTCCTGCGACTCCAAGAAGCAGTCCACCTCCTTCTCGATTAAATGAGTTGCTCCAGAAGCGACGTCCATCGATTGCCATTCGCTGTCGCTTGGGAGACTCGGAAGCCGATGAGCCCGGTGACGGCGGCGGCGATGTGTCGATCAAGTCGGGCAAGTCATCGTAGTCATCAGAAGGGACGATGCGCGCGTTACTGTGGAGAACTGGAGCGCTGCCAGAGCTTGTACAAAGCAACGGCAAGCAGGACCAGGCCTGCGACTGCGTAGATGCTCCACATATACGTGTGCGGTCGGGCTTGCTCGGGCCTCGGCGAAGAGAGTCTCCTTGGCGCTTGGCTGCGTGACTGGTTTTCATAGTGAAAATCGGCGATTTCGAAGCGCCCGTGGCGGTTCGCGAGAAGGAGGGAGAGCGTTTGAGGGGGCTCACGGCAAGGACACCGACCGAGGGGGGGGTCGGTCGTCACACCTCCCGCCGCCGAGAGAGCGACCGACCGGAGGGGGGGTCCGGTCCACCTCGGGGGCAGACCACCGACCGGCGGGGGGGTCCCCACGAACTAGGGGGGGTGGGTACAAAGTGACGCTCGTATGACAGACCAGCGCATAGCGCCATAATATTGGTTAATAAAAATCTCTCTCACACAAGCAAGGCTGTGAAGGCCCCACCCCCCTGCGCGCGGGCCTTCTAGGCCCGCGGGTAGTCTCCCCCCATCCCCAGGGCCTCCAGGGCTCACACCTCAACCTCTCACAGACCAGCGCACAGCCTGAGCCCTGGTGTCGAGGTGTCGAGGCCCGTTGTCGAGGAGGGTGTCGAGCTGCTGTCGAGGAGGGTGTCGAGCTGCTGTCGAGGAGGGTGTCGAGCTGCTGTCGAGGCCTGTCGAGGCCTGTCGAGGCCTGTCGAGGCCTGTCGAGGCCTGTCGAGGCCTGTCGAGGCCTGTCGAGGCCTGTCGAGGCCTGTCGAGGCCTGTCGAGGCCTGTCGAGGCCTGTCGAGGCCTGTCGAGGCCTGTCGAGGCCTGTCGAGGCCTGTCGAGGCCTGTCGAGGCCTGTCGAGGCCTGTCGAGGCCTGTCGAGGCCTGTCGAGGCCTGTCGAGGCCTGTCGAGGCCTGTCGAGGCCTGTCGAGGCCTGTCGAGGCCTGTCGAGGCCTGTCGAGGCCTGTCGAGGCCTGTCGAGGCCTGTCGAGGCCTGTCGAGGCCTGTCGAGGCCTGTCGAGGCCTGTCGAGGCCTGTCGAGGGGCTGTCGAGGGGCTGTCGAGGGGCTGTCGAGGGGCTGTCGAGGCCTGTCGAGGGGCTGTCGAGGGCTGTCGAGGGCTGTCGAGGGCTGTCGAGGGCTGTCGAGGGCTGTCGAGGGGCTGTCGAGGGGCTGTCGAGGCCTGTCGAGGGGCTGTCGAGGGCTGTCGAGGGCTGTCGAGGGCTGTCGAGGGCTGTCGAGGGCCTGTCGAGGGCCTGTCGAGGCCTGTCGAGGCCTGTCGAGGCCTGTCCGAAACTGATACCTTGCTTGCCAGTGTCGAGGGGTGTCGAGGGGTGTCGAGGGGTGTCGAGGGTGTCGAGGGTGTCGAGGATGTCCAGAGGGTGTCGAGTGTGTTGTCAAGTGGCGTCTGAGGTGTCGAGGTGTCCAAGGTGGCAGGATGCAGTTGCAGCCCATCAACAAAACTTGGGCAGCAGTTGCAAAGCTGTTTCATCCCTTAGTTGCAGCCTCTCAGTTGCACCCTGTTGATGTAGCGCAACCTGAGCACAACCAGTATACTCTCTGTGTGCGCGCGCGCGCCTCGCCCGAGCGCAGCCACCTGCGGCCTGGCCAGAGCCTGTTCCTGGCTCGTGCCCAGCCTCTCCTTCCGCTGCCGCCGGCCTCGCAGTCCCGCCAGCCTCGACCGCCAGCCATCACGCTGCAGAGCCTGCGTAGACGCCACAGACGCCAATTCTGCAGCCCACAGCCCTGGCAACTGAGGGCGAGGGCCAGCAGTATACGACGACGACGACAACGACATCTCACACCCCGCGCTGGCCAGCGCCATCAGCCCCTCACGGCCCGGCCCAACATCCCTTCGCTAGCGCCATCGCCTCCAGCGCCTCCAATCAAGTCGCACCTCTCTTCTTCAGCGAATGCAGCGGCAGCACCACGTCAGAGGCCGGGCCGACTGGGGGACCTGCATGCCCAGCCATGCCCCCCACTCCCCACCCGCTTGGATCGATCAGCTGACAGCTCCACCAGCTCCCACCACCGCGTGTCGTGTCATGAAGCATGATAGATAGACATAGAAAGCATGAACCATCGAAAGGTCTGGTCTCCAAAAAGAGCTCTCGGCCGTCTGCGCGCGCCCGTGCCCCGCCCCTTTTGCGCAGCAACACCTTAAACTTCATGGCCCTCCAAATTCGGGTCGGAGCGTAGCGGAGTGGGCCCCGAGTTTGAAAAAAGCGACGGACGCTTGCGTCCTAGCCTCCAACAACGCCTCCCCGGCCGGCGCAGAGGGGCCCCCGGAGGGATGCTCAACCGCCCCACGCCGCGCCGCTTGCGGCGGTCATATTCCCAGCTCGCGGGAGCTTATTTTTCAATACTTGCCAAGCTGGAAGCAGCATAGCATTTTTTTCAAACCATTCGTCCTCCCCATTCCGCGGAACCGCTGCTCACGAACGAAGCTGCAGGCCGCGCCGGGGCAGAAGGAAGGAGAGGGAGGAGTTGTGTATACTGGCAGTGTTTTGACACATAATTTCCCCATTTTTTTTCAAAATGGGAAGCTGGAAGCAGGGGCACCACTTGGAGGCGCATCATATCTTCCCCACATCCCGCGGAACCGACAAGCTTCTCCGTCCACGCGCCTTTAGGGGCAACTCCTCGACCGACTCGTTGCTCGTTGCGGCTCTAGTGCTTCTTGCGGCCGACTCGTTATGGCCGCTCTCGCACTACGCCGCTCCGGCCTCTCAGGCGGGCTAGACCTGCTTAATATCCAGCCGGAGGAGCCGCCACCAACTGTCGCACCGGCCGACTCTTGGTCCACCACCACGCTCGAGACGCTCCCCGAGGACGCACTGGCCTCTGTGCTGGCTCAGTTGGGTTCGTCTGTGGACCAGCTCGTCGTCGCGTGCGTCTCCAGCTCCCTCTGCGACGCCGTTTCCCGCTCGTGGGCGCGCGACGCTCTCCTCCTCTCCTCGGACCCGCACCTCGCCACCGACCAGCTGCTGCTGCAGCTCACGCTCGGCCGGCTCGCGCGTGGGCTGGTGCGGGAGCTCGACATCGCGGGCTGCGATCTGCTGACCAAATCCGCCGTGACGAGGGCGGCCATGGCCCAGCGCACCATCCAGCGCCTCAACGGCACCAACGTCGGGGTCGGCTCGTGGACGCCCGAGCAGCTGCTTCGGGTCATCGCTGCCCTCGACGACCTGCGTGTGCTCACTGCGGACTGCCGCTCGCTCGGCGCGTCGTCGCCGCTGCTCCGCCTCCTCGCCCACCCCGCCGTGCGGCTGCGCAAGCTCGTTCTCCACAAGCCCGAGTCGGGTGCCGCGCTGGAGCCTGCAGCCGACGACCTCGTCTCGCTCACCGCGGCGCTCTGCACTCTGCCGCCGCCCACGCGGGCACTCTGCGTCCCGACCCTTCCCCGGATTGATCCGCGTTGCAGGCGCTCAAGCGGAAGCCTCCGGGCGGCGGCGACGCGCCCGTCGCCTCCCTCCGCGAGGCTTATATAATATATATAGCTCTGCCATTCGTGCGGCTGCTCGAAGGCCAGACCCTCCGCCAGCCCTCCGCCTGGCCCACAGGTGGACCTCGGCCAGTCGGGAGGCGGGCTGCGGGGCGCCTTCGAGTTTGTCGCCGCGCTGCTCGCGGGCGAAGAGTGCCGGGCGCGTGCCCCGCCCTCTCCAGCCCTGCTGCTCCACCCCTGACGCCCTCTCCAGCCCTGCTGCTCCACCCCTGACGCCCTCTCCAGCCCTGCTGCTCCACCCCTGACGAGCCCTAGCCCTAACCCTAACCCTAACCCTAACCCTAACCCTCAGCCCTGCTGCTCCACCCCTGACGAGCCCTAGCCCTAACCCTAACCCTAACCCTAACCCTAACCCTCAGCCCTGCTGCTCCGCCCCTGACGAGCCCCAGCCCCCGTCACCCACCCCCCTCTCCCACCCCGCTGCCCCAGGTGCAGAAGCTAGCGCTGTCGGGCGTCCGCAGCGCCTCGGTCGAGGCACTCGCCGCGCTGGGCGCCGCGCTCGACGGGAACCGCCACCTCGAGCAGCTCTCGCTCGGCTGCAACTTCATCTCGGCCGAGGGCTGCCGCGCGCTCGCCGCCGCCGTCGCGTCGCACCCCGCCCTCCGCTCCCTCTCGCTCGAGCACAACCCGATCCAAGACTCGGGCGCCGCCGCCCTCTCCGCCGCCCTGTGCGGGCGCGGCTCGCGCCTCACCTCCCTCTCGCTCCCCTTCACGGGAGCGAAGGACGGCGCTTGCCGCGCGCTCGCCGACGCGCTCGCGGCCGGCGCGCCCCTCGCCTCCCTCGACCTCGGCGGCAACCTGGTCACGGCGGGGGGAGCCGCCGCCCTCGCGGCCGCCCTCGCCGACCCGTCCGGCTGCGCGCTCCGCTCGCTCAACCTGGCGGCAAACTACCGCCTCGGGCCGGAGGGCGCCCTCTCCCTCGCCGCGGCGCTGCCGTCGAGCGGCTTGGCCGAGCTCCACCTGGCGGGCTGCGCGGTCGGCGCGGGGCCGGTCGGCAGGATCGCCGCGGCGGTGGCGCGCTCGTCGCTCCGCCTGCTCGACCTGTCGCACAACCAGATCGGCGACCGGGGCGCGTGGGATCTCGCCTGGGCCATCGCCGAGCCGCACGCGCAGCTGGTGCGGCCGACACCCGCGAGAGAGAGCCGCCCTCGCGCGGCCCCGCCGCCGACGCGTCCCCCTCACCCCTCCCGCCACCCCCTCCGCCCTCCCGCCTCCCCCTCACCCCTCCCGCCACCCCCCTCCGCACCAGACGACGCTCATCCTCAAGTCGGACGACATCGAGGACGACGGCGCCGCGGAGCTGCTCGCCGCGCTGGCGCACAACACCGTCCTCGAGGTGCTCGACCTCTCTGGCAACCGGATCGACCCAAGCGGCGAGCACGGCGCCTCGCAGGACCGGCGCGTGACGCTCGGCTTCCAGTCCCGCCCCTTCCTCCACACGCCGGCGGAGGCGGCGCCGAGCGGCGGAGAGGCGAGCGGCGGCGACGCGGCGAGCAGCGCCTAGGGATGCTGCGGCAGTCCAAGGGCCCGCTCTCAAGGGCCCGCTCTCAAGGGCCCGCTCTCAAGGGGCCTGTCGGGGGTCGGGAGGCGTGTGGCGGGGAGGGGGGAGGGGGGGGAGGGGGGGGATGCGACGTGGCCGGGGAGTGGACTCCTCGTGGTGCCGTCGGGGAAGGGAAGGGAAGGGGTGGGCGGGCGGGACCACGAAGCGGGGGCCTCAGGGGCGGGTGGTCGGGGGCGGGTGGACTGGTGGGGGGCGGGTGATGACCGCCAAGGCGGGGCGAGAGGAGAGACCGGTCCGAGCGTGGTGGCTTGGGCCTGTCCTCGGCGTAGGCGTCGCGTCGTGGCCTGTACAATTCTCTGCTCACGCGCGCAGCGTCCTAGGAGTCTGGCACCGCCTGTTGGTAGCCTTGCTCTCAGCTGCTGCTGTATTCGTTGCGTGTTGTGCCATGTGCCATATGCGGCGAGCGAGATAACATAATGCTTAATGGAACGTCGGTGGTGTGTGGACTGTGGTCGGTCCCGTCTCGAGAGCGCTTCCCGTGGTGTGCGTGGAGTTCTGCGGAGTATCGAGTATACGCGGTGAAATCTAAATAAATAAATAAAACGGACACCTCTCTAGGGCGGACCCGGCGTCGACGAGGGCACGAGGCGCGAGATTAAGCCCCGAGCAGCGGCGTGCGTTGCTTCCCCGGTGCCGCGAGTTCTTGGCGAGCCACCGTGCAGGGGTGGCTCAACCTGCGATGCGGCCTCTGGGCCGGCGCGGGGCCCCCGGCCCACACCGTGCGCCGCGCAGCAGTGCGGAAACGGGGCTCCGGCTCTATGAGTCTCTATGAGCACCAACTTCCCGAATGATTACGGTTGATTAGAGGGCAGATTTGGAGAGATCTCGAGGAGTACACACAGATAGACCCTCCAATCATGAGAAACCTCCAACCTGATCGGTCGTACTGACCGCCGACAGATCACTCCAGACAGCAGACAGGCCGACGTCTGCACGCGGCCGGCCTCCGTGAGATACCGATTTTTCTGTCACTAAATAATTGGCGTAGTGCTTGCCATGAGGGTGCTGAGGGTTGGGGGGGCGGTGGTATGCGCCACATAAATCGGGAAGTACCATCCTGTGCGCCGCAAAGGCCGATCGCGCCCGACGGTGGGGCGGCTCACCGCACACACACAGTTGCGAGGCCGAGCCCGCCGGGCGCGTAGAGCCGAGTGGCCGGGGGGGAGGCGGACCAGGGAAACCGCGCGCGGCAGTGCGAGGTGGCATGTGGCGCGGTCACGGCGGGGGAGACGGCGCGGTGCTAGGGGCGCGGAGCGCACATTGTAGCGCAGAAAAGGGCCTTATCAGTGGGGTAAACGGACCAAGGCCCAGCCGCACCGTGATCCCACCCAGGGGGTTGCGGTCTGTGATGTCTCTATTTATTTATTTCCCAAGGCACATTTAAGAGGTCTTACTTCTCTCGATGTCCCTCAGGACTCGCCGTGCACCGACAACAGCGTTGTCGTCGTCGTTCAGGGCGATCGCGCGCTCGCAGTGCCCGCGCGCCTTCGAGAGTGCGCTCGGCGGCATCCCACCGCCGCGGCTCGCAGCGGAAAGCTCGAGGAGTGCTAGGTTCAGATGCGCCGTGCCCATCTCGCGCGCATCGAGAGCCTCAGAGAAGAGCTGCTTCGCACGGCTAACGTCGCCCCTCTTCGCGTGGATGGTTCCCATGTTGACGAGCACCTCGGCGAACGATTCGGGTGGAGCCTGCGTGCCGAGCGAGCGCGCCGCCTGAAGGAAGAGCTCGTACCGCTCCAGCGCCGCGTCGGCATCGCCAGCGCGTTGGAGCACGAGCGCGGCCTCAAAGGTGGATCGGAGGCTGCTGCCCGGCACACTGAGCATCGGTGCTGGTGCTCTCGAGGCCGGCGGTGGGAGTCTCAGCGATACTGCGAGGACGGGCCAGAGGACAGGCAGGAGCCACCTTTGCATTCGCGCCGAGAGCATGCGTATGCGTGTGCGTGTGGGGATAAGGCCGACCGGTCCGTTTGAAGTAGAGGCCCTCAACCTCAAGACCTACAGCGAGCAAGGCGGCGCGACTTTTTTCTTTTCGGTGAGGAAGAAAGAAATCGGTGAGGCGCCACACCGCACCGCACCCCGCTAAGCATCGTTTTTCTTTTGTGTTCAGGTTTGGCTGGTGAAGCGGTGCGCCAGGTTATCCAGCCCCTTGGCGCGTCCTTCTCCTCAATCGAGTGGCGGTTCACGAGCCTCTACCCGAAGCGTGTGTATATGAAGCTCGCCGTTCTCGTCGTCGTCGCCGTGCATCCTCCCGCACACCGTTTGCCGCAGCGGGCGGCAATCGCGATGGGGCTGAAGGGGCCGCCGCCGATTCCATCGAAGCACTTTGTGTCACTGACGTCGCCAGGCAACCTCACCGAGGCGCTCGCGGGCGCGGCCAGCGATGTGGTGACCGTCGTCAAGTACCAGGCGCCTTGGTGCCGCACATGCCGCGCGATGGCGCCGCTCCTCGACCGGCAGGCGAAGAAGCACCAGGAGCTTCGCTACTTTTCGCTTGAGTGCCGCCGCGACGGCAAGGCGGCGGGCGAGCGGATGCACAAGTTCTTCGTCGAGCGCGGCGCGAAGGGTCTCCCATTCGTGGAGGTCTACCGCGGCGACACGCTCCTCGAGGTGACATATAACAGACACACAGAAAGCGTGGAGGGATGGGAGAGCGGCACAGGCCGCCACCGACAGAGAGAGGGGTTCTGAGGGAAGGAGTGTGTGGTGCTAGCCGTCTCTCACGCTCGCCCTCCTCGGGTCTCTGCTCCTTAGGCGACCACGGTGGCGCCCACCGGCGTCGAGGCCTTCTCGCACGCCATCGGCAGGGCGATCGAGGCGGCGCAGCGGGCGCGGGCGCAGCTGGAGCTGGCCAGCGGCGGCGCCGCCAACAGGCTCCGCGCAGAGGCGGACCGCGTCCGCGCGCTGCTCGGCGTCGGCCCGGCCGACTCGGTGGAATCCGTGCCGCTGCCGCCCACCGCAGCGCCGCGCCTCGACCGGCAGGGGCGGCGACGAGGCGGGCTCGGGCGGCAGGCGGTCGCGGCTCGCCACAAGGCGGCCGCGCCCGTGCTGCGGCAGCAGCGGCGGGGCGCTCCGCTGCGGGGCGCGACCGGGCCACGTGGGAAGAGAGGGTACTCGTAGCGGTTTTGAAACATGAAAGCTCCAGACTCCCCAGAGTCCACGGTTCCTCTTAAATAAATAAACAAAGAGCTGGACAAATACCAAATTCCAAATCGCAAACATAGAAACCCAAACACAGGCGGCGACGTGGCATACGAGCTCATAGGAGAGGAGGCGCACAACTTCCAAGGACGCACGAGCGAGAAGCACGCACACAGCCATGACGATGATGATTGATGCGCGTGAACGCCAACTCCCCGGCACAGGCCGTGAAGAGCCGCGCACGCGGGCCGACGATTACGCAGCTGCGTGCCAAGCAGGCCGCTCTTGTGGCCGCAGCTGAGCTCGCAGCTTCGAGTAACGCCGAGGCGAGTGTGGTAAGGCACTCGCCCGTCGACGAAGCCAAGCGGTGGGCAAGCGGCAAAGGCCGCAAAGTGGGCTTCTCAAAAGCACGTGCCACCTTCCGTGGCGGCGGCACGGGAATCGCGGCGACGGCCGCGAAGCACGACTCGCTCATCAAGAAGGCCCGCTGGCGCGGCACCGAACAAATTGCCCGGGAGACTCCGGCGGGCTCTGTGTCCGTAGAGAGAGAGATTTTTAGCAATACCAAACAAATCTAACACTCACACGTCATTTGGGGCCTGGAGGCCTGTTCACGCGCGCGCGAGACGTGCAGACAGGGTTGCCAGGTGAGAGCGAATGGCGCGGTTCACGCCTCGCACAACAGAGAGAGAGATGCGCTCTGCATGGTGGGACATAAAAGAGAGCGAGTACTTGGGCGAGTAGGCCGTGCGGTCAACGCTGCCGCGCGCGACTTTGCGCGCGAGGCGGCGTAGTTTGAGAACGGCGGTGGGCGAGAAGCCGCCGCCGAACGTCTCGTGGAGCAGCAGGTTGAAGTTGTTGCGCTTGACAAAGATCGCGTCGTGGTAGAAACCGCGATGCGCCTTGACGTAGCCGTGGCCGGTCTTGTGGGAGAAGGGTTGGCCGGGCTGCCCGCGCGCCTTGCAGCCCATGTTTAGGCGGCGGGCCTTCTCTTCGGTGTTACCAAAGGCGTAGGAGTGGCCAACGGAGGCGGGCGTGCCGCCACTCGAGGCGTTGCCAACGCCCGGCGAGGAGGTCTTGAGGAGGGGCGTCCAGAGCTTGACTTCATTCACGTCATCGCACCCTCCTGGTCCCGCATGGGGTTCCGCGAGGTCGACCTTGTACCCCTCGTTGTACTGCCGGGTGAGCTCTGGTTTCTCCTTGTCGCCGTGCACGACCGGCGCGTTGGCCGGGGCGCGCATCGCGTCCGCCCAGGCGGCGAGGACGCCGTCGTGGGGCCGCCGGTGGTGGGCCTTGTTGTAAAGGTAGTCGCCGAAGAAATCGACTGGCATGCCCCGCTCGAGCGCGACCCGAAGGGTGGGAAGCGCCGCGGAGAGCCAAAGGCCGAGCTTTCGCTGGAGCTCGTCCTGGAGGGTGTCGGAGGAGAGGGCGGTGGCGTACGTACCGTCGACACGGACATCGAAGGCCTTGCCGGCGAAAGGCGTTGAGGCGGAGAGCAGGAAGGGCGTCTAGGAAGGCCGCACCGGCGTCTGCCGGATCGGCGTCGGCGCCGTCGTCCGCCGGGGCGATGGCGGGTTCGTGGTCGTCGCCCGTGCCCTGCTCGCCGTCGTCGGACGCCTGTCCTTGCGGTGGCGGCGGTGGCGATGGCGGCGGCGAGATCGGGCCACCTGGATCCGGTCCGGACTCGGGCGGCGGCGGCGGTGGTGGCGAGTCTGCGGCGTTGAGCTCTAGTACTTCGCGCTCGGCGTCGGCGAGGCGTTGTCCGGCGGCGAGGGCTTCTTCGTCGGTCGTCGCCTCGTCGAGGGCAGACGATGCGTTGTGCTTCTTAGCGAGGGCTTCCTCCTCCGCCGCCTTGTCGAGGGCAGTCGATGCGGCGCGCTTCTTGTCACGCTTCTTGCCAGCGGTGGCGGGGTCGGCGTAGGACAAAGGGTCCGACGTGTCGTCGTGGTGTGTCTTCAGCACCTTGGACGAGCCCTTGGGATCGCCCGCACCTCCGAAGGTCGTCCGCGCTTTGCCGCTGGGCGGGGAGGCGTCGCCCTTGGCAGCAGCGTCCGCGAGTGGTGAGCGAGGGCGGACGAGCGAGCCAGATTCTTGTGTCGGCGCCGGGCGGACGACGCCGAAGTAAGTCGGGGCGAAGAGGTTGGCCGGGAACGCGTCGCCGCCGGGGGGTGGCGGTGGGGAAGGCGGCGCTGGCGGCGGCGGCGAGGGAGGAGGAGGGGGCGGCGAGGGGGGCGGTGGTGGCGGCGGTGGCGGTGGCGACGACAGTGGCACCGGCGGCGGCGACGGCGGGGCCGATGCTGTCTGGCAGTCGAGAGGCGGTTCGAACCGGCGCTTGCGCCTCGGCGGCCGGTCGATGGGGGAGGATGTCGATGGATCGAGCTCTTCGATGCTGGCGCCGTCGCCGGGCGAGGTCGAGGGCGATGCAGCCGACGATGACGCAGTGGCGCCGTTGCCGGTTGCCGTCGAGGACGACGCAGCAGATGACGACGCAGCGGCGCCGTTGCCGTTGCCTGGCTGGGCGTAGGTGGTGACCGTGCCGGGGCTCAGGACGACGGGTTGGAGAAGGACGCCGGGATGGGCTGGCGTTGCCTCCCCTTCAAACGGGTACCAGAAGTCGAGTAGGATCTGGGTCGAGGTCGGGATTGGGTAGTGCACGTTGATGTGGTCGAGCGCCTCTTGGATGTCGCGGTACTTCTTGTGGCGTGCCCTCGAGCCCCCGACGGCGCCGTGCGCTGCGCAGAGGTCCCACGTGGAAAAGACGCCCCAACCAGACCCTGGAACGTAGAGCGCGTAGTACCAAGGCTTGGGCGCGGCGGAGACGCTGTGTAAAATGAACAGGGAAGCGAAAATGCCGTTTTTGGTGTAAGCCGCCATGAGGCCGGCGAGTAAGAGATCTCCCGGGAGCTTTGCCATCACCAGTCCCAGCGGGTCGGAGAGGTCCCAGAGGCCGCCCGCCGACGAGGCGTCGCGCGAGAAGAGACTGGTGATGGTCTCGTTTGCGGGCGTGCCGCCAACGAAGATTTTGTGTGTTTGTCCGTAGTGACGATGCCGCACCGCAAGGACTTCGCCTCCGACAAGGAGCACCAAGTGAGGTTTAACCTGTGGCTGAAGGCGGACGGCTTCAAAGGCAAGGTGATTCTTTTCGCAGCAGCGTTGAATAAAACGGACACACCAAACAAGGGGTGGGAGAAGGACAGGGTCCCCACCTGCGCGAGCAGGATCTTGTAAGGACTGATTGATTGATTGATGGGAAGGCGAAACACAGTCCGACCAACGACTGGGACACCAACGCGGTATGGGTGGACGCAGGAATAAATAAAACGGGCAAAATAAATAAAACGGACACCAATAAATAAATAAAACGGGCACGAATAAATTCTTGCATTTTTGCTCCCGGCTGAGGGAGCAAGC
This sequence comes from Emiliania huxleyi CCMP1516, assembly GCF_000372725.1. Classification (NCBI taxonomy): domain Eukaryota; phylum Haptophyta; order Isochrysidales; family Noelaerhabdaceae; genus Emiliania; species Emiliania huxleyi. The sequence goes on from NW_005199052.1 coordinate 31,068, forward strand.
AAGCCCACTCAACCCCAAGTACTCACCGTTTTATAGTGGTGTTTTTGTCGCATCGGCTGCAGCCTCTGCTGGGGCGGAATGCGGGGGGTTTTCGGCGCGATGCCCTCGGCGAGTACACGCTACAGCACCGCCGCAAGCTCTCCTGCGCGCGCGTGACGTGTGGGACGCGTGCGCTGCGCTCAAGCGTCGCGATTTGGCGATAGGCGCTCGAGCCGGCGCACAGCGGATAGGTACGCCGCGCAGGGGGTGTCGGAGGGGTGCGAGAGGGGGCGTGGGTCGGGCGCGCACCGGCTGGCTCCGGGAGCGGCCGTCACGTCGAGGAGTGGGGCTGTCGGCGGCTCGAGCGCCGAGGCGAGCCGCTCTGCTGCGCCGCCGACAGCCCCTCTTCCGAGCCGGCGCGTGGAGGCGAGCCGCGGCCGGTGTCGCTGGTGCGGGGGCGGCGCAGCGTTTATCCCCCCCCCCCCCCGGTTGAGCCCCTTGTGCCTTGAGGTCACCGCCCAGCATCACAGCCACACGCGGGGGCCGTTTTAATTTTTCCCCACGCGAGTGTCGAGAATGCATGTATCCTGCATATGCCCAGGTTGTGAGGACTAAGGTAAGGTAAGGTAAGGTAAAATTCTCCACCACCAAAGTGGTGGGGCAAGGGGGGGCGAACCCTCGCATCTCCACACGTGTGCTGCTGAGTGCTGCCTGTGTCAGTGCTGTCGGGTGCTGACTGCTGTCGG
>NW_005199052.1:31892-38008 GCF_000372725.1 Emiliania huxleyi CCMP1516
GCCCGGCCGCCTCACCGCGCACGGAGGCTTGGGGGGCTTGCCGCCGCCCCCGCGCGTTCCCGCCGCCACGCTTGCCCCCTCTCCTGACGCGCACCCCGCGCAGACGGCGCTCCGGGACAGACGGAGCAGCGACCGCGCCAGCGGTCGCTGCTCCGCCCCTCCGTCGCGCGCGCCGCGCGCGCGCTGCGCCGCTGCCGCCGCGCCCCCCTTCGCCGTCTGTTTCCCGCCGTATGCGGTATGGTGTGCGGTGCGCGCACGCGCAGCGCACACGCCGCGGCTCCCCACCCCCCTACCCACCCCGTCGCGCCGCCGCCGCCGCCCCGCCGCCCCCGCCGCCGCCGCCGCCCCCGCTGTAGCGTTTGGGGGGGCGACTGGCGACGGCAAAAATGCAAGCCCCGCCCCTGGCCACTGTAAAAACGGACACCTCTCTACTGTGAGATGGGTAAAAAGGAACAGGCCCCCGCCCTTGCGATCTTTGTGCAGGGTTCTTTGTGGGTTTGGTCGGCGACTAGCCGGGGTCGTCCTCCCGGTTCCTCTTGACTTTTAGCCCCCCGCTACCCGGTTGCACTCGTGCGACGTAGCGGGGGGCCACAACTACGTTTACGAAAACATAAGTAGTCCCGCGAGGTGTGAATTTGGCGCCCCAGTAGCCCCCTTTCCAGCTGGAAGCGCTTTTCGTGGCAAACCCAAAGTTGCGCTGCGCGCGAAGCCGCTTTTGAAAGCGCGAAACGAATCTCGTCCTACCTCCCACCGGCCCCACCGCTTTTCGTCGCCCATGCTCGGTCGTGACTTGAGTGCCGCTCGACTGGCCGATGAAGAGCGACCCGTACGACGCGCACTTGTCGTCCTCCCTCCTCGCCACATGACGGCCGCCCCCCGACACCGACAGTCGCGCTCCGCACGCCTTCGAGGTCAGCTGCGGCCGAGCGACGATCGGCTCGTCTCCGATCGCTGGGCGCGGTCACTCTCCGGCCCATCACCCGCCTGCCGATCACCTGTCCGCCTCGCCGCGCGCGGGCCGCTCGCCTGCTCGCCACCGCCGCCGCGCTTCCCCGCGCCGCCACGCTTCCCTGCACCTGACCGCGCTGCGCAGACGGCGCGCTCTGGCAGACAGAGCAGCGGCCGCCCAGGCGGTCGCTGCTCCGCCCCGTCCGAGTCCGTCCGCCCGCGCGTGCCGCTGCCGCCGCCGCCGCCGCCGCCGCCGCGGCGCTTCCCCGCGCCGCCACGCTTCCCTGCACCTGACCGCGCTCGGCAGACAGAGCAGCGGCCGCCCAGGCGGTCGCTGCTCCGCCCCGTCCGAATCCGTCCGCCCGCGTGTGCTGCTGCCGCCGCTGCCGCCGCTCCGGTGCCCGTGTGTCGTGAGAGTAATGCTTTGTGTATGGCAGGCACCCGTGTCGCATGTTATGTGTGTGGACTTGTCGCACTTGAGCCTCTATGATTAGTAAGTAGACCGTCTGCGCAGCGCTCTCGGAGAGGCGCTTTGTACTCGGGTTTGGATGGTAGCGGGGGGCCCCGCCGGAGGCTGGTTACTGATGTATCTTGAGATATTTTTGAAAAACCATCAAGCGCTGCGAATGACTCTCTCAACTCTCACTCTCTCACACACAGACTCAGACACAGTGGTTTGGGCTCTCTCTTCCAGTAAAAGGGAAGGTGCCACCGTTTCTTTCTTGCACGACGACATCTCAGTCGTTCTTCACACGGCCATCGCAGAGCATGTGAAGAGAGACGAGAGAGAGAGAGATTTTCAATACCAAACGACAAAACTCTAACACTCACTTACACACATCGTTTGGGGCCCGCCACCAGTTTCCTCATCTCGTCGTAGGAGGTGCCCTCAAAATTGGAAGCCTTCAAAGCTCCGGCCGCCGTACCTTTTGGGTTGCGTAGGTCGTCGTATGACAGTGGGCAGGTGGCGGGGTCATCCCCCTGGTAGTACGAGCGCAGCCAGACGTACATTTTGCAGCGCAGAGAGAACTGGGTGTTGGCATCCGCGGAAAAATTAGCGGCAGAGCGCGACTCCGCGTCCCACCCCTTCATCGGCCGGTACGCCGTCTCCACCCCCCCGTCGTTCTTGATCACGACCTTGTCCTCAAAGTGGCCAAGAATCTGGGCGGCCACGGGCGGGTCGCTCGCCTTTCGGCCGATCTTCGGGATGAACGGCTTCGGCGGCATGGGAAGCGACATCGGGTCGGGCTCAGAAGGGCCGGCGCCGCGCCCGCCCCGAGTCACCATCTCGACGCAAGGGGGCAGAGTCTGCGGGTCATTTGGAAGCGCAACCACTGACACGAGCTTGTACCCCCGCGTGGCCATCTGCGACGCCATCTCCTTGGTGTGCACCGCGTAGACAACGTCATTCGGGCCCTGAAAAAATTTCATGCGGTCCCATGGCGGCCGTTCTTGAATGATCGGGCGCTTGTTGGCGCCGCCGCCCGTGTCCACCTCGATCATCAGACCGGCGCCCTCCATATGCTGACTCCACGCAATTCGCGCGTTCTCAGCCTTGAAGTCCGCGATACGTTCGGGAATGAAAGTCGCAGTGATCACGCTGAACCGCTGCAGCAGTGGCCCGATGCCCGCATCCTCGCCGAGCGGCGCCATGCTCTCAGGCACCTCACTCTGAATCTGAGCGTCGCGAGCAAACCTCGCGTCGGTCGGCGTGGCTGGCTCCTCCTCCATCGATATGCGCCGACCGCGATGATGCCGTTTCCTCACTGGTGGTGACTGAGACGAGGGCGGGCTCCCGCCCTCGCCTCCCGGTCGCTGACGGCGGACCGGGCCCCCCCCACCAAAGCCTGATTGCAGCAACTGAGCTGCATTGACCGCCTCGGGTGAGGGGAGCAGCCCCGCGCCGCGTCCCCGGCCGCCGGTGGCCCTCCTCACCCTCCTTTCTCCCCGCATTGCCCTCGTAGCACCGTACGCCAGACGGGCGGACCGTACTTCCCCAGCCGGTGGTTCTGGCACGGGCCTGTTGGTTGTAGCACTAAGTATTAGTAAACCCCGGAAAAAGTTGGAACCCTGGGCGGCAAGCGAAGGCGGCCATGATGAAACAGCGCTACAAGGACCCATCTGCACCATCGACTGCCACTCCCGAGATCGCAGAGGCTTGCGGCAGCCGGCGCGTCCGCTACCGCGTCACCGCGCACCAGCCGCCCGCGGCCGAGAGCATCGCCGGCTCGACGGCTGCGTCCGTGTTTGAGGCGGCACGGGCGGCGCTGCTGCCGGAGGGCTACCCCGGCTCGGTGCGGCCCGAGTACATTCGCTTCCAGGTGTACGACACGATTCAGGCCGCCTGCTCGTACCTGCGTGCCATCCTCTCAACCGGCGCAATCCTCAAGGCTTCGGGCGTCGGAGAGGCGGCGGCTTCGCCGATGGCGGCGGCGGTCGCATGGGTCCTCCGCGACGGCTTCGGCATGTGTGGATCGCTCCTCTTCGCCTCGCTCGTCGGCGTCGGCTTCGACGAGAACGTCAAGGAGTGGAGGCTGTTTGCTGACCTCATCAACGACGTCGGCCTCACTCTCAACATGCTCGCACCGATGGCGGGCGAGCGCTTCTTCCTCGTCGCCGCCCTCGGCTCCACCTGCACCTCGATCTGCGGCATGGTGGCCGGCGCCACGCGCGCCTCCATCACCGCCCACTTCGCGCTCAGTGGCAGCCAGAAAGCGCCGCTGCGAGGGAGCGCCGTTCACACCTTGAGGGTGCGCCGGTGTGAATAGGGAACCTGGCGGACGTGTCCGCCAAGGAGGGCGCGCAGGAGACGGCCGTGACGCTCGTCGGTCCCCTCGCCCTCGCCCCCTCCCCTCCTCCCCTCCTCCTCTCCCAGCCCTCCCTCCCTCCTCCCTCCCACACAGGCCTCCTGGTTGGCTCCTACCTCTTCGCGCCTCTGGTCGGCGAGTCTGCTCCGGCGGTGTGGACCGCATTCGCACTCCTCACCGCTCTGCACGTCTACGCCAACTGGCAGGGCGTCGGATGCCTCGCCCTCCTCTGGCTCAACCGCCACAGAGCCGTCCTCGCGTCGCGCGACTGGGCCGCCTCCGCCGCACCGCCCTCCGACGCACCGCCCGAGGCGCTCTCTCCCGCCGCCCTCTCGCGGCTCGAGCGGCCGTGGGGGCCCTTCCTCTCCAGCCTGCAGGGACCGCGGCTCGGCGCGCGGCTCCCTCACCTCTGCGCGAGCGCGGAGGACGTCTGCGCACTGCGCGACGCCTTTGCGGGCGAGAGGCGTCCCGGCGAGGGACATGTCCAGGACATGTCCAGGACACGTCCACTGCGCGTGTGCCGTAGGAGAGCGGTACTGGCTGAGGCTCGACCCGGCCGGCGGCGCAAAGAGGAAGTTTTCGACAGGAAACCAGGGGGAAGACAGCCTAGGTGAGTTCTACCATCAGCTCTTTAGACGGAAAATACGGAGGCGAGGCCGGATTCGGGGGAGACAGTTCCGCTCCTTGCCGACGAGAGGGGTGCAGATCGAGCAGTGAAGGGCGGGGGGGAGGCAGCGTGGCCGAAGTTTTCGAGCGCGCTCTTGGAGGCAGGGTGGGAGGCGGCGGCGCTGCGCAACCCGCCGCTTGGCTGGCGATTCACGTGTGAGTGAGAGCGAGAAGACTGCAACCCCGCCAGCGCGCTCCAGGCCATACGTTCGCCGTGAAACGCGAGGGGCGCGATTTGTGTGTTGCGCTGTGCGCGCGTCAAATTCATTCTTCGTATATTCTATAGCGAATAGAAAGCACCACCTTCCTCGCTACATCCTATACACACATGCTAACATGAGCGTGATCACAGTCCACGGCGCTACTCTCCGCGATTTTTACCAGCGAGTGTCTGCTCAAGAAAGGAGTAAGCGAGCGTCGACATGAAGGCGCGCTGCTTGTTGTTTGCCGCGCCGCCATGCCCTCCCTCGATGTTCTCATAGTAAAAGGTGGACGGCCCCTTGCCCAAGTCGAGCAGCTTGGACACAAGCTTGCGCGCGTGGCCGGGGTGCACGCGGTCGTCGCGCGTCGACGTGGTGACGAGGATGGGCGGGTAGGCGGTGGCCTCGTCCAGGTTGTGGTACGGCGAGTAGCGCTGCAGGAAGGACCAGTCGTCCGTGTCTGGGTCGCCGTACTCGCCCATCCAGCTCGCCCCTGCGAGGAGCTTGTGGAAGCGGCGCATGTCGAGCAGCGGCACCTGCAGCGAGGCTCAGGCGAGGCTCAGGCGAGGTGCGGCGGAGGCGCAGGCACGGCGAGCTGCATCTCGAGCGGCGGCACCTGGCACACGATGGCGCCGAAGAGCGTGCTCCCCGCCGTCGGCCGCGCGAGCATGTTGCCCGTGAGCAGTCCGCCGTTGGAGCCGCCCTGGCAGCCGAGCTTCGCTGGCGAGGTGACACCGCGCGAGATCAGGTCGCGTGCGACCGCCTGTTCACAGCTGCGGGCGTGAAGAGGCGCGGCTCGCAACCCGCGAGGTCGCGAGGTCGGGTCGCGCGAAGCCGCCTCGAAGTCCTCGTACGCCTTGCTGCGCTTCTCCTTGAGCGCGGCCTGGTGCCAGCGAGGGCCGTACTCGCCTCCGCCGCGGATGTTCGCCTGCACGTACGCATGTCCCTTCTCGAGCCACGCCGCGCCGATGCCGGCCGAGTACGAGGGCGTCAGGCTGATCTCGAAGCCGCCGTACCTGTCCAGCAGCAGGGCGCGTGGAGCCCGAGCGGCAAGAGGCGGCCCTCTAGGCCGCCGACACCCGTAGAGCAGCGTCGGCGTCGAGCCGTCGAGCGGCAGCCCCTCCTTGCTGACGAGGAAGTACGGCACCTGCTCGCCGCCACGCTCCATACCTCCCCATATCTCGCCACATCTCCCCATATCTGGCATCCGCTCGCCGCCCGGCGGGGGTAAAGAGGCGCCGCACGCAGCTGCTCGCCCCTCCCCACTACCCCTCTCCCCTCTCCAGCCGCCGGCGGCGGAGGGGCGCGCGCCGCCGTGCCGTCGGCCGACGCGGCGGTGAACTGCTGCGTCGTCACGCCTCCCGCGTCGTAAAAGGCAGGGAGCGCCTTGAGCGCCTCTGCTGCGTCGGGCGAGCTGGCGGCGGCGAGAGCGAGGGTCGTCGGCTGCGTGTACCTGTCGACAGCCCGTGGACTACTGAGACTCGTCGGAGTGCCG
>NW_005199052.1:44290-45582 GCF_000372725.1 Emiliania huxleyi CCMP1516
GGCGAGGGCGGGAGGGCGGCGAGGGCAGACTCGTCTCGCTCCTCTCGCTGGCGGGCGCGCGGCTGCTTCCGTTTCGCGTCTCCATCCTGCAGGCGTGCGCGCTGCTGTGCACGCTCCTCTCGCTCGCCGCGCTCGCCTCGGCGACGGGCGTGCTGCGGGGCAGGCGGCGGCGCGCGAGCGCGCCGCCGGAGCAGCGGACGGGCGACGCCAAGACGGCGCCAGCGGGCCCGTCATCTCCCGCGAGCTCGGAGAAGGGGATGTGCGCCGCGCTTCCGGCCTCGATCTGCCTCTCTTCCTCCTCGTCGGCGGTCGGCTCGGCCAGCAACTCGCGAAAGTCCTTCTCGATGGAGGCGCTGCCCGCACGGCACCGCCCGGTCGCGTCCCCGCCGGCCGCCGCTCCGCTGAGGCCCGCCTCCTTCTCGACGATCGGAGAGCTGCGCGCCGCCGCCGCCGTGGTGCGGCGGCCGCCGAGCAGGGAGGGGGCGGGAGGGGACGGCTCGCTCTCCCCCGCGAGGCCGCTTTCCCGCGAGGGTCAGCGAGTCGACTCGCTCGGCGTCGCGTGGCCGGCCGCCTCGTCGCAATCGCAGGCGGACCTGCTCTTCCGCATGTCCGGCCTCGGCCAGGTGCAGGAGTTTGTGGAGGGAGGCAGCCTGCTGCACGCGCTCGGCCCGAAGCCGCCCTCGACGCAGCCGCCCTCGCGCACGCCGGACAGCTCCAGCCCTGGTCCAGACTTCAACCCGGTGGCGTGGAGGCGCCTCCCCGAGTCGGGCGCAGCCCCGTCACCCGCCGCCGCGAGCGCCGCCGCCGAGCCGCCCGTAGCGGCGGGGGCGCGCCATCGCGACATCTCGCCTCCCTCCGCCGCCACGTCGCCCGCCGCCGCGCCCCTCTCGCCCGCCTCGCCGGACTCGGCGAAGAGCGGCGGCGCCGCCGAGCCGCCGATGACGTTTCGCACCACAGACAACCTGTTTGCGACGGCAGCGCCGCTCCCCTCGCTGCTGGCGAGAGAGGCCGCCACCGCCCTTCACGCGGCTCGCGCTGTGAACAGGTGGACGACCACGAGGCGAGCGATTTCGTCGAGCGGCGCGTGCTCGGGCAGGGCGCCTTTGGGCACGCGGTGCTGTGGGAGTCGCGCCGCAACGGGCTGCTCGTCGTGGCGAAGAAGCTTCTCATCGCCGGCACCACCGACTTCCGGAAGCTGGAGAACGAGGTTGCGATCTGCGCGTCGCTCCGCCACCCCAACATCGTGCAGTACTTGCGCACGTCCCACAACGACACCTACCTCGTCCTCATGC
>NW_005199052.1:45682-48816 GCF_000372725.1 Emiliania huxleyi CCMP1516
ATCACCTCCCTCCTCCTCGGCCCTCCCCTCCTCCTCGCCCCCTCCCACTCCTCCCCCCCCACACACCACACACACTCCCCACACCCCCTCCACTCCCCACACTCCCCCCACACCTGCAGGTCCTCCACCGCGACCTCTCCGCCTCCAACGTCTTTCTCTCTGCGGCGGGCGACATCAAGGTCGGCGACTTTGGCCTCTCGAAGACCACGGGCGTCAACGCGTCCCGCTCCGCGCTGGCGACGACGATGTGCGGCACGCCAAACTACTGCTCGCCCGAGCTCATCAACGGCGAGCCGTACGGCGCCGCCTCCGACGTGTGGGCCATCGGGTTGATTGCGTACCAGCTCTTCACGCTGAGGCACCCCTTCGAGGCCTCCTCCGTCTCGCAGCTCTTCCGCCTCATCTGCGCCGGCAAGGTCGACACGGCCGCCCTCGCGGCCGCCCCCTTCCCGCCCGAGCTCACCTGCATCGCGGACACCCGCCACCTGCTCCACCCCAACGCCGCGCTCCGCATGCGGCTCGTCGAGCTGCTGGCGCTGCCCGCCCTCCGCTCCGCGTCGCCGAGGCAGTGAGCCGCCAGGCCCCTCGCGCCAGGCCCCTCGCGCCAGGCCCCTCGCGCCCTCTCCCCACCCCCCGACCGCGGGGTGGTGTACCCTTTTCCCTCTCCGAGTCTCCTGCCAGAGACCGATGTACCACGCCGCATGCTCCGTGGGTCTTTAGCTCGACCCCGGGCGCATGCGCATGCATGAATGTTGCGTCGTGCCCCGCCCCGCGTTTGCTCGCCGGCATCGTGTGTGCGTCTCTCTCCGCTTGCTAGTGGGCGCGCCGGAGAGAGATTTTGTTGTGCGCGCACACACACGCATGTGGCGAGTCTGCGCGTGATTGAGGCGGCGGAGGCGATTATTGCCTGATGCCAGATGCCTCTTTTTTTACGGGGTTGTAGTTGTACACGAGATGAACGAGAACTTCGGCAGAATCGCGGGCTCAACCTCGCAGAAGCATACTCTACGTGGCTGGGTTCACAGCGATTGTAGGAAAATTGGGAAACCACCCTTGACGGTCGCGGCCTTCCGACTCGCGCCTTCGCCTCACTGGCACTATTGTAGCCCTGGCCGGTGCGCGTGCGGAGTTGAAGTTCCGGAGTGAAAATTCGAACGCGTTCTCTCACGGTGACCAAAAAATGTCCGCCTCTCAGAGGCACCTCCGGAGGCAGGCCGCTGCACGCTGGCGACACAGCTCCAGCTGTCGAACTGACCCGCAGCTCCTTTCAGAGCGGGAACTGTGACAAAAGTTGACTGAGGCGGTTGTCAGGAATCATCATACGGATCACATTGTGGCTCTTTCATGACGGGAGACCGCCCGACCACTCCTGGGTGGCACTGCCACCGGTGTCGCTCGACGTCCTGTCGACAGCGTGCCGACAGCGACACAGACCATGTGGGACGCGTCGAGTCGAGTATCGACCTCTACTGCTTACCCAGCCTTCGACGTTGGGCCAGGTACCAATTTTGTCGAATTTATTTCAAAGTCTGCAGGCGCGGAGCGCCTGCGAAAATTTTTTGAAGAAATTTGCGGCCGGGCCTGATTTCAACAAGATCTTTCAAATCTGCGGTGTGGAGTTGGGGGGTGGGTTAGGTAGGGTTGTTATAGGGTTAGGGTCAGGGTTAGTCTTGTTGTGTCTGTATATGCCAGCGTTGCAGGGTTCTGCGCTGTGATCTGGCCCCACAGCGCCGACGACTAAGACTCAGCCCCGCACGCTGACCTAGGGTTAGGGTTAGGGTTAGGGTTAGGGTTAGGGTTAGGGTTAGTCTTCTTGTGTTTGTATGCCAGCGTTGCAGAGTTCTGCGCTGGGATCTGGCCCCAGCGCCGACGAGTAAGACTCAGCACCGCACGCTGACCCCACCAAATGCCGCCTCAGGGCGCCAGGCCGCCAGCCACCACTTACACGCGGCCGGCGCCCTCTCGCGGCAAAAGGGTCGAGCGAGCGGGCAGAGTCGCGATGTCTGCGCACCCGCGTGCCGATGGGCGGCACACGCAGCGGAGAGAGGCCCTGTCACGCCGCCAGTAGCGTTCCGCACTCCCCACGCCACCAATTGCCGCCTCAGGGCGCCAGCCACCTCGTCTTACACGCGGCCGGCGCCCTCTCGCGGCAAAAGGGTCGAGCGAGCGGGCAGAGTCGCGAGATGTCCCTGCGCACCTGGGTGTTCGCCGCCTATATGCTCTATCCTGTGCCAAGACGGACACGTTTTGACAATCAAAATCTACCTCAAAATTTGCGGCCGCCCCTCGAATGATTGTGAATGAGCTTGCCAGCGGCGAGGGCGGTCGAGTGCACGGAGCTAAGTGCCTCGCCGTCCTCGCGGGAGTCGCTTAGGCGGCTCCAGTGGTGTACCTGTGTTAGTGCCAGTGCGCGCCAGTCCCGTGCCCAGTGTTGTGCGAGGGAGTTTTGTTGTAAAATTCTTTTCCTAGTTGGGTTGTAAAATTCTTTTCTACTAGAAGCCGTCGTCCGCGCTTTGCCTGTTGTGTGAATTGTGCGTGTGCGAGGGAGTTCTTTGTAGAATTCTTTTTTGAGCTAGACTTCGATGTTAATAGAAACAAGCGAAGGCACACACAACATGACGCCAAACACACGCGATTGCACGCACCGCACCGCACCCAGCACCCGCGCCCGCCGCGCCCCGGCCCCCGCCCCGCCCAGGTGGGAAAGAGACGAGGAGATGGAACAGCCCGAGGAAAGGAGCGAAACAAACACGTATGGGAGGTTGAAATCGTGCACCACGCTGCCCGGCGTTTCTCACTTTCCGGGACAGCCCCGCCCTTGTGAGGCAGGAAAGTGGCGGATACCCCGTACGCCCAGTCCACTACGACCCCCTCGCCGACCGCCCATCCCCCCTCCCCTTCTCCAACCTCGACGAGCCGATGACTGTTGCCTCTGCCCTGCGTGCCCCCGAGCCCCCCCCCCTCCCCTTGGAGATAGTCCCCGGTGGGTGGATCCACATAGTCCATCCGTTGTCAGTGCTCGCTCTCATCATCGTCGCGTGGACATGTAAGTGAATAGGGATTTCTGTCGTCGCACGTCAGCGCCGGCCCAGTTTGTCAAATGAAACTCCGGGATTAGCGGAAGAGCTCTCTCC
>NW_005199052.1:48916-50393 GCF_000372725.1 Emiliania huxleyi CCMP1516
CCGAAGGAGGAGACCAGCGGGGGAGACTTCCCGCCTATGCAACACCCCAGAGAGGGGCTGCGATCGCCGAAGCTGTGCCTAAGCATAACTCCAAAACCCGCAGCGGCCCAGGGGGGCTTGGGGGCAGCCTGCCGGACCGCCGCTGCACGGGGCTAAGCACCAGAAGATGAATGTAGTTGATGGATCGGGCTATCGTCCGTGACTCCCCTCTTTACGTCAGAGTGGGACCTACGCCGCGCCGGGCAAGGGGCGCGCCCGGTCCTCGACGGAGCCGCGCGCCCCAAGCGACCCAGGCGGCGAGTAGTCGTCGTTGAACCTCCGGCATGTAGTTGCCCGTGGTTAGCGGGCCGTCCGCCCTCCGCCGTCCGTCGCTTCGTGTGACCAGCGGAGAAAGAAGTTTACCTTACTTACCTTACATCGAGTTTCGAGGTCTAGAGAAGGGGGGGAGGCGGTGGAGAAGGAGCTGAGGGAGGGTGTAGAGGATGTAGAGTGTAGAGCGCTGTAGAGCTGTAGAGCTGTAGAGCGCTCTGGAGCGCTGTAGAGCTGTAGAGCTCTACATCCGCCGCGGGACAGAGCGATGCAGATGTAGAGCGATGTAGAGGCCCTCTACAGCGTGAAATCTCTACAACAAACTCTACATCATAAGCGGCGAACGAGGCACGGTCGCTCTCCGACATGAGGCGCGTTGCACTTGCCAGTGCTGCCCTGGCCTTCTGTCTGCCCGCCCAATGGGTGGCAGTTGCCTCTGCTGCTGTGGCATGCCTCACGGCTGCGACTGGCCGGCGCCTCGGCGCGTCAGCTCGGCTCGGCGTAGCGATCGTGGCCAGCGCAACTCGCCTGGACTCAACGCTCAGCCAGGAGCTCCCGCACGCGCTGGCGCGAGTCATGGCGCATGCAACGCGTCTGAATGCTCGCCTCGCCTCGCGCAAATGCGACCGTCCTCGCAGCCGACAGTCCACCGCCTGCTAAAGAAGCACCGCGACGAATGCGGCACCGGCGACGCATGGCAGGCTGGTCATGACGCAGTTATAGGGTGTTGTGTGCCGTCAGAGTGACTCTCTGTGTGTCAGGGATAGTCAGGGCCGTCCACCAGAGCTCCAGTAAGCTCGGAGACACCCCATTAGCGCGGCTCGACCTCTTTGAGGCACTGCCTCCCCGGCGGTTTTGCTGTAGAGCCTCTACAACAAACTCTACAGCAAAATCGCGCTCTACATCGCTCTACATCGGACTCACATCGTCACGCGCCGGATGTAGAGGCTAGAGCTCTACAGCTCTACAGCGCTCCAGAGCGCTCTACATCTCTACAGCTCTACAGCGCTCTACATCTCTACAGCTCTACAGCGCTCTACACTCTACATCCTCTGCACCCTCCCTCAGAGAAGGAGGTGGGTGGGAGGCCGTGGCGTGGGGGGGGGGGGGGGGGCCAAAAAAGAGGCCGACGGAAAACGGCCCGCAAAGAAATAGGACTGGGGAAACG
>NW_005199052.1:50907-57806 GCF_000372725.1 Emiliania huxleyi CCMP1516
GGCGAGGGAGGAGGCGGAGGGGAGGCGGCGTGGAAGGAGTTGGCGAGGGCGGAGGCGGTGACAGAGAGGGCGGCGGGAAGGAAGGAGGCGGCGGGGGAAAAAAAGAAAGAAAGCAAACACAACCCAAGGGGGGGAAAGGAAGAAAACGGACAACCCAGAGGAGGGATGGGAGGACGGCACGCCGCCACCACACAGGGATTTTCAGGAGAGGAGTGTGGTCGGCGGGCTGAGACGGGAATTCTTTTTCTCGCGATGTCTGCCCCGCCGCGGCGCCGCTCGCGCCGCCTCGCCACCTCCTCCTCCGCCGCCGCACGCCCGCCAGGCACGCCGCCGCTTGCCTGCCTCCTCGACCTCCCCACCGAGCTCCTCGAGCGCGCCCTCGCTCGCTGCGACAGCCCCGTCGACATCGCTCGCGTCGCGGCCGTCTCGCTCCTCTTCCACGCCGCGCTCGCGGCGGGGGCCATCCGCTTGTGGGCGCAAGAGCGCGGCTTCGAGCTGCCGGCGCAGCCTGAGGACGAGGGCTGCGCCGTGCGGTGGCTGTGCTATTCGGCGCTGCTGTGCGAGTCCAACCCGCCGGCGAGGGCGGCGGCAGGCCATTGGCACAGCCTCTTCATTGACGGCGAGGGGCGGCTCTCGTCGTGCGGAATGGCTGAGAGCTGGCTGCCGGGACTGCTTGGGCACGGCGAGGGTGTGACGCGGCTGAACACGCCCACCCGACTCCCGTCGATGCTGGGTGAGCGCGCTGTTAGTGTGTCGGCTGCAGACCGCCACAACCTCGCCCTCGCCGCCGACGGCAATGTCTGGAGCTGGGGCGATGCAGACTTCGGCAAGCTGGGCCACGGCGACAAGCAGCACCAGTGGCTGCCGAAGAAGATCGAGGCCTTGGCTGGCCAGCGCGTTGTCGCTGTGTCGGCTGCGGCCAATCACAGCATTGCCATCACCGCCAACGGCGCCATCTGGAGCTGGGGCGGTGGAGGCTTTGGCCGGCTGGGCCACGGCGACCAGCAGCACCAGCTGCTGCCCAAGAGGGTCGAAGCCTTTGCTGGCCAGCGCGTCGTCGCTGTGACGGCTGGATCCGTTCACAACCTCGCCATCACCGCCGACGGCGCCATCTGGAGCTGGGGCTGGGGAGCCAATGACCGGTTGGGCCACGGCGACGAGCAGACCCAGCTGCTGCCGAAGAAGGTCGAGGGCTTGGCTGGCCAACGCGTCGTCGCTGTCTCGGCTGGGACCGCTCACAGCCTCGCCATCACCGCCGACGGAGCCGTCTGGTCCTGGGGCTGGGGAGCCAATGGCCAGTTGGGCCACGACGACCAGCAGAGCCAGTGGCAGCTGGGCCACGGCGACGAGCAGACCCAGCTGCTGCCGAAGAAGGTCGAGTCCTTTGCTGGCCAGCGCGTTGTCGCGGTCTCGGCTGGAGCCCACCACAATCTCGCCATCACCACCGACGGCGCCGTCTGGAGCTGGGGTGGTGGAGGGGACGGCAAGCTGGGCCACGGCGACGAGCAGATGCAGCGGCAGCCCAAGAAGATCGAGGCCTTTGCTGGCCGGCGCGTCGTCGCTGTCGCGGCTGGACGGTTCCATAGCCTCGCCCTCACCGCCGACAGCGCCGTCTTCACCTGGGGTGAGGGCGACCACGCCTGCCTAGGCCACGGAGATGACCTGTCAAACCAGCTGCTGCCCAAGAAGATTTAGTCGTGGGCGCGGGGGCACCGGGGTGTTCCCGACCTTCACCCCGCTGGCTGCGAACGCGAACGCCGTCATCCCAGCTGCATCCGTCTGCTCGCCTCACCGAGCGACGCGCGCCGAGCCACTTGTATCAGTACACAGTGCTGAGCTGCCACGTGCAGGCCTGTGCTGCCGACGCGAGAGGCCGAGAGCTTGCTCGGGCTCGTGTCCCTGAAAACCCTGTCGCCTGTGCTCCGTCCACGTCGCGGCCTCTGAGCTCCGTCGAGTCGCCCGGGCGCGCGCGGGCAGGCGCACCGAACTTACCGGAGGGTGTTTCAGAGAGCCATCGAAAAGAATTTGCTGATCAAAATTTGCGGTGGCCCGGATCGAAAGACGAAACCTGTACTTTGGCCAACCTTCGATTGTATCCTGGCTGTGGTCCCACACCCACTGGTGTCCATCTCAGAGACCGCAGGAGGTCATGAGGGTCGATGGGAGTGCCAACCCCACAATGTGTCTAAAAACCCAGCCCAGTAGTGTCTATCAGGGGCTATTCTACACACGACTACTTGCTTGACGTGTCCCGCGGTCGCTCTCGTACACATATTTACCGCCCCCCCCGCCTCCTGCTCACACATACACATACGCTGGAGAGCCTGTCTCTCTCGAAGTTTTGTGAAGAGTAGTGAGTACAGTCGCATCGCGCATACCTGAATCGGCCGGGCCGAATAATCGCGCACTCTGCTGCACACATTCATGCCCGCGCGAACTCTGAGCCAGCAAAGGTCAGCATAAAGGCCAGGTCGAGGATGCAGAACACGGCGAGGAAGGGCAGGGCGTGCCACAGGGTGTGCCATGCTAACATCTCCTCCAGCCGCGGCGCCGCTCGCCGCGAGGCCTGCGCCGCTTTCGCCTTGGCGAAGAGCGCGAGCGCACAGCCGGCTAGCCAGAGGCTGAGCGTGGATCTCGGAACCACGAAGTGGCCGAGGAGGGAGCGAGCGCCGAGCCAAGGGCCAAAGGCGAGAAAGAGCGTGGACGCCAGCAGCGGATCCAGCTGTTTCCACACCGAGGGCCGCCCCCACGACTGCACGTCACCCAGATACGCGACAGCGCCCTGCACGACCAGCGCCATGCCGAGCGCGCACCACCACACGCCCGCGTCGTAAGATCGCATACGGTCAGCGAAGAGCAGCAGAAGCAGGCCAGCAAACGAGTAGCCACCCGCGGAGTATCTGTACGCCACAGCGAGCGGGTGTCGCGAGAAGACGTAAGGCCGCCACTCAGGTCTATCGGCCGAAGGGTCGGAGCGAACGAGGTGGAGCATGGACTCCTCGCACAGCGACAGGTACGAGTAGGCCTCGAAGACTTTTCGAAGACGCACAGCGACAGGTACGAGTAGGCCTCGAAGACTCTCCGAAGACGCACAGCGACAGGTACGAGTAGGCCTCGAAGACTCTCCGAAGACGTGTGCGATGGCCAAAAGGGAATCCACGGATAAAGAATTCTAAAGATATTGGCACGACAAGGGCGCAGACTGGCGCGGACTGGCACACACATAAAGAAAGGGAATTTTGCTTGAGATTCTTCTTAGCAGATCAAGCACAGAGCTCACACACATCACAGCGGGAGGAAAGCGGCGAGTCGCAAGTGAGTAAACTGAGGGCCCAACGTGAGAAACGAGCTTTTTTGGTGAGGGACCAAAGCGCGAAGGACCACTTTTGGGTTAGGGACCGCGAGCGACAGGTTAGGGACCGATCGCCACCGCTCACGCCAGCGGACGGCCACCATCTGTGTTATTGGCTTCGCCACCGTCCAAAGCGTGCGCAATGCGCTCGCCGACATCGAGCGAGCTCGCCTCTCCGAGGAGCGGCTTGCTGTGCGGACGCCTTCTTGTGGCTATCGTCGAGAGCGTTTTGCGTCCCGGCGGGTGGGAGAGCATGTGTCGTTTGATGTGTCACTGTGTACGTCATGTCAGTCTTGATAACAAGTACGGTCGATCCGTCAAAGCGATACACTCGTCACGATCACGTTGGACGGCTTGCACGGAGCTCTGTGCCGGCACACAGGAAGAGCCGACGGCAAGAAGAGCTCGATGGGGAGCGAGAATCGCCAAAGGTGCTCACCCAGGTTTCGGAAGTCCGCCTTGATGCGGTCAGTTCCCCCCAGGTTTGACTGCGTAGGTCGCGGAACTCGTTGAGTACTCGTAGCCTTTCTGCGCCTCCGTCTGCATCGCGTCGGCTGCACTGCGGCAAGAGCAGTCTTTTCGGAAGATATCGACGATTTTCGAGAGCCACCCGCTTGGGAGCGATTGAGCGCGTCACGGAGGACTCAGGTTCCACCTAAACCTCCTCTGACGGTTCTCGCTCCCCATCGAGCTCTTCTTGCCGTACGGCTCTTCCTGTGCGTGCCGGCACAGAGCTCCGTGCAAGCCGTCCAACGTGATCGTGACGTGTGTATCGCTTTGACGGATCGACCGTACTTGTTATCAAGACTGACATGAGGTACACAGTGACACATCAAACGACACATGTTCTCCCACCCGCCGGGCCGCAAAACGCTCTCGACGAGAGAGCCACAAGAAGCCGTCCACACAGCAAGCCGGTCGGTCGAACACGTTGCTCGCTCGATGCCGGCGAGCGCATGTCGCACGAGGCAGACGGTGGCGTAGCTAACATCACTGACGACGGCCGTCCGCTGGCGTGAGCGGCGGCGATCGGTCCCTAACCTGCGGTCCTTCACCGTAATCGGTCCTTCGCCTTCATCCCTAACCCAAAAAAGCACGATTCTCAAGTTGGGCCCTCAAACTTCCGAAAAAGAAAGCGAAAAGCGAGGCCAGCAAGAATTTGCCGGGAAGCGCGAGGAAGCATGGCAAACCTCCTTCGCACGCTGCTCCTCGCTCTCACCATCCCAGGCTCCGCACTGGTTCTGACGCCTGCACGTCCCGTCGTGCCGGTAATCACCAGCGCGCCGCGCTGCTCCACTGGCGGCCCCGACATGTTCATTGGATGATCAATGATGACCGCCGTCAGTGCCGCCAAAACGGTGCCGAGAGCGGTCCCTCCCACACCAGGCAAACGATCTCGGATCCGTGACAGCCGGCTGCTGTGTCAGGTGGTGACGGGGTCGGACCTGCAGGGCGGCGGCGTCTTCTCCTTCATCAAGGCGAAGGGTACGCCGCAAAACCGCGCCATCATCGCTTCGGTGTTTGTCGCTCTCGGCACTCTCGTTGCCAACCCCTCCATCGTGACAGCCCTTACAGCTGACGCTTCCATCAACAGCGACATCTAGAGTTGCTGCCATAGGGCACGGCTGGCGCGCCCGCTTGAGATGCTTGAGACCTGCCATCATGATTCAGTGCTCTCGAAAAAGCCGCGCGAACGCCGGCAAGAGGCGCTGAGGAGAGACGCAGGTCCATGCCACGCAGGAGGCGCCGCCAATTTCGTAGATTTTGTTGTGTCATTGTGTGCATTAACCAGCAATCATACGCCTCACGCATCATCGAGTAGCTCGCAGCGACGGAGACTCCTGTGGAGCGTCTCTCGCGCGCTCCCTCCCTGACTCGCTGTCGCTCCTATCTCCGCCGTGTCGCTGTCCGGGACGGTCGCGGGCGGGTCCCCGACCGCGGCCCGCGCGCCGGCGCGCCCCGGCGCCTTCTCCCTTCTCCGCGCTCTCGGTGGCCTGGCATGTGCCTCGCCGGCCCGCGCGATATCACCGCGCACGCACGCATGCGCGCTCTCCATGTGTCGCATGTGCGCACCGACTAGCACACCGCCCGCGACACATATGACGCGACAGCAGCACAGCACAGAGGGCGGAGAAGCGAGATCTTTCAATATATGCACTAAGGGTGACGAGCGCGTGTGCGGCCCTAGAGGCTCCAGTTCAATCTCTCAGACGCGAAGAATCGACGCGGGTTTGTTGATGATCTTCGTGAGCTGCGCCTCGAGGATCTCGTCGTGCTTCTGGTCGACCTTTGCGACGGGGGCGGTAGGCAGCTGGGTCAGTGCACTAAATGCTGCAGCGACCGTAGGGCTGCGCACGCGGCGAGTAGCTCTTTGGCAGGTGACAGGGCAGGCGTGGTTCGACCTTTGCGAGAGCTCGTGATTTCGCATTGCTGATCGAGGACGGCGCTTTGTACACGGCGCTCCCGACATTGCGCACGGCACCAATGACGCCACCGCGCTTCGTCGAGCGCTCGCTGTCGGCACCAGAGATTTCACCAGCTGCCGCATTGGAAGCCTCGCCGAGGTCCCGTGCTGCAGCAGCCGGTGCAGCTGCAGGCGACTCGCTCGCGCTGCGCGCAGAGTCGCCGTCGCCCGCCGAGCTCCGCGACGACTTGGAGCCCCGCAATGTTAACCGTCCCATCTCAGAGGACGTGCAAAAGACGGGTTTGTGAGCACCTCGGGGGCGGGTGCGCGCACTGAACCTTGGCCGCTTTGGGTGCAAAAGGCGGCGTACGTGCGCGTGGCAGCTGCGCCGTGAAACCGACGGACGCCTCCAGTGGGGGTGTGTTGGAGTGTGTGCGCCCGCGGAGAGAGAACGTGTGAGTCGTCCTCCGCAATGCGCGGCTGACAGTGATATCACCTGATCAATGTACAGTGGCGTGCGCAGCAAACCACCAGCAGTGCCAGTGGCACTTATAACACTTAACCAACCACACACTGTGTCCAGCTCCAGGCCCCAAATGACGTGTGAGTGAGTGTTAGAGTTGTTTGGTATTGCTAAAAATCTCTCTCTACTCTCACACTGTCGTGTGTAGTCTGTAGCGGCTAAATAACGATTTGTAAAGACGCGATAGATAGTGGATAGACCTTAGACCGCGAGCTCGAGCGGAGCGGCCGCAGGGAGGGACCGCCGCAGTTCTCGATAGGTTTCAACTGTAATACCTTTCTATCCGTCCAGGCACGGACTCACCCACTCTCCACAAGCAGTCAGCCCAGCCAGATCGTGCGCACCCTGCAACACGCTGCTCAGGGCGCCCGCCGCTCCACAAGCCCTCAAGCGTCGCGCTTACAGCACGGCGCCGCGGTCGGGCCGCGCCGCCGGGTCCGCGTCGGCGGCCACCTCCACCTTGTCGCCCGTGTCGGCGGCGGCGGCGGCGGGGCCCGAGTCACCGTGCGCCTCGAGCAGCTTGGTGAGGTCGAACTTAGGCTTCTTGAGCATCTTGACCTTGCGGATGTGCACGTTCTGCATGGGGTAGATGCCCTGGCACGCCTTCTCGATCTCCTTGC